>NC_041389.1:599918924-600050703 GCF_002162155.2 Triticum dicoccoides | reverse complement strand
GGGGGGCATCTCGCTAAATCATGTGCCTTCGAAATGTGTTCACGATTCTCATGCAGAATATGGGCATCTTCAAATTCAATACACAAGTTATTCAAGTTTTGCGCACTTTCAGTTTTAGCTGCCTTGAGATTGTTAACTAATGTCGCACAGTCGGAAGCGATGTGTATGTGAGATAAGTGAAGATCAAACGCCAAAGCAAGAGCCTCCGAGACTGTAATTGCTTCCAAAATCTCCGGTTGCGCCATGTCTTATAACCCCGATGCAGACGCACCAATGTATACTCCGTTTTGGTCACGACAAACAACAACACATGATCCTCCATCTCCATGCCTACCAACAACTGCATCCACATTGAGTTTCATATATCCTTGCATTGGCGTTTTCCACGTACCTCTCGCCGGTCCTTGGCCTTGTGTAGAACTAGGAGATGCCTGCATAGGTTGTTGCCGGTTGGGTGCCATTGCAAGACCAGCAAGGTAATTTTGCACAAAACTGAAAGTGCTTAGTGGAGATCGAAACTCCTCTTCGTGGATACCTTCCCTCCGTGCCCACCATATTGCCCATAAGGTAAGCAGGACCTTGATAAACTCGTCATCTTTCAAAGAATCCATCAGCTCTATAAGCCATACCGGCCAGGATCAAGCGATCCATGCTCGTGTCAGATTTGCTAATCAACAACAACTGGGCATTGCAGATTGGCCCGAACCTCACCCCGGATGCACTCTTGCAATTCCTTGAATTATGGCAGAGGGTCACTGATGTGCCACTGACAGACATCGAGACAGATGTGGTGAAGTGGAGCTAGGAGAAAGATGGTCAATACTCCGCGAGGTCTGCATATGCTGCGACATTCATGGGGCTAGAGGCAGCTCCTACGACGGAGTTCACCTGGGGCTCTAAGCCCCCCCTATGGTGCCGTTTTTTTGCGTGGCTTGCCTTCAAAAAATCGTTGCTGGACCTCAAACCGTTTGTCCAGACGGGGCTGCCGCACCAGGATTCGTGCCCTCTATGCAACCAGAGCGAGGAATCTATCCAACACCTGTTGATTGGATGCGTGTTTGCTAGACAGATAGGGCAATGGTTGGGTCGGATTACAGGTAGAGCGGAGTTCAAGCCGAGAGGAGACGAGGACATCAAGGCGTGGAGTGAAAGGTAGGACGTGGATGCCCAGGATCGGAAAGCCACTAGGGCTAAGTGTCTCCTCACTATGTGGATGATTTGGAAACATAGGAATGACGTTGTGTTTAACGGCGCGTCCCCCTTGGTGGTCCAGACGATGCTTCGGATCAAGGAGGAGGGTAGGCTATGGGCCAAGGCCGGCCTGATGAAACGTAACACTAGAGGTTTTGAGGTAGAGGTAGAAGGGTGGGATGGTGTAACATAGTAGGCTAGTTCTGAGTGTTAGAATTAGTTGTTGTATAGGGATAGAATTCTCTTTGAATTGTAAACCTATTCTATCTCTTCTTCTGTTTCAACCTCTCCCGTATATCCTTCTATAACCGATCGATCTAGCCTCGATCTAATCTTGTAAGCCACGGCACATGTTCTATATAATGCAATGCGGCCCGAGCAAAGGGTTCAACGCTTCCCATATCGTTTTACATGGTAACAGAGCCACTTCCTCAACAAAAACGCATCTAGCTACCTTCCTCCATCGAGACCATGTCTACCACCTCCGCCGCTATGTTGCCCAGCACCATGGGTGCACTTTCCACCACCTCCGCCTCCACCTTCGCCTCATCATCCACCACCACCACCACATCCCTCAGACCACCACCACAGGAGAAGCTGACGAGGGGGAATTTTCTTCTCTGGAAGGCCGTCGTGCTGCCGCAGATCAAAGGAGCACAGATGGAACATCACCTCGACGAGAACAGCCCGGCACCGCCGCCCACCCTTACCATCACCAAGGAAGGCAAAGAAGAGTAGATTGCCAACTTTGCACGAACCCTCTGGTATGCACAACAGCAGCAACTTCAAGGATATTTGATGGGCTCTCTTTCCCGCGATTTTCTTGCACACGTCGCCACGTTACAGACGCCGGCCGAAGTTTGGCGTGCAATTCATGCCATGTTTGCTGCTCAAAGTCAAGCTCAAGCCATTAACACCCGCATCGAGCTGACCAATCTTCAGAAAGGTAATATGGCCATGGCCGAGTATCTTGGAAAAATTAAAAGTCTCACAGATGAAGTTGCCTGCACCACCGCCGCGCTCTCCGATCCGGAGATCGACTCCAAAATTCTCGCCGGACTGGACATGGTATACAACCCTGTCGTCTCGGCGCTCGCTGCTCGGGTGGAACCGATCACGGTTCAGGAGCTCTACAGCCAGCTCCTGAGCTTTGATGCCCGCCTCAGCCTTCTTCATGGCAGCAACCTTCGCCAATCTTCTGCCAACACTGTCTCTCGTGGCCGCGGCCGTGGGCGCGGTCACCAGGGGCAGTCCCGCACCGGTGGGCGCGGGCGTGGCCACTTCCAGGAAGATGGTGTTGGGGAACGTAGCAGAAATTCAAAATTTTCCTACGAGTCACATCTATCTATGGAGAGACTAGCAACGAGGGGAAGGAGAGTGCATCTACATACCCTTGTAGATCGCTAAGCGGAAGCGTTCAAGAGAACGGGGTTGAAGGAGTCGAACTCATCGTGATCCAAATCACCGGAAATCCTAGTGCCGAACGGACGGCACCTCCGCGTTCAACACACGTACAGCCCGATGACGTCTCCCACGCCTTGATCCAGCAAGGAGAGAGGGAGAGGTTGAGGAAGACTCCGTCCAGCAGCATCAAAACAGCGTGGTGGTGATGGAGGAGCGTGGCAATCATGCAGGGCTTCGCCAAGCAGCGCGGGAGAGGAGAAGGGAGAGAGGTAGGGCTGCGCCAAGAGGGAGAGAAACTCGTGTGTTGGGCAGCCCCTAGACCTCAACTATATATAGGGGGAGGGGAGGGGGCTGCGCCCCCTCTAGGGTTCCCTCCCCAGGGGTGGTGGTAGTCCCCAGATCCCATCTGGGTGGCGGCCAGAGGGGGAGAGAGGGAAGGCGCACCTGGGGTGGGCCTTAGGGCCCATCTGCCCTAGGGTTTGCCCCCTCCCACTCTTCCCTGCGCCTTGCGCCCTTGTGGGGGGGGGGCACCAGCCCACCTGGGGCTGGTCCCCTCCCATACTTGGCCCATGCAGCCCTCCGGGGATGGTGGCCCCACTTGGTGGACCCCCCGGGACCCTCCCGATGGTCCCGGTACGTTACCGATAAAACCCGAAACCTTTCCGGTGACCAAAACAGGACTTCCCATATATAAATCTTTACCTCCGGACCATTCCGGGACTCCTCGTGACGTCCGGGATCTCATCCGGGACTCCGAACAACATTCGGTATCCACATACAAACTTCCTTTATAACCCTAGCGTCATCGAACCTTAAGTGTGTAGACCCTACGGGTTCGGGAACCATGCAGACATGACCGAGACGTTCTCCGGTCAATAACCAACAGCGGGATCTGGATACCCATGTTGGCTCCCACATGTTCCACGATGATCTCATCGGATGAACCACGATGTCAAGGACTCAATCAATCCCGTATACAATTCCCTTTGTCTAGCGGTATTATACTTGCCCGAGATTCGATCGTCGGTATACCGATACCTTGTTCAATCTCGTTACCGGCAAGTCTCTTTACTCATTCCGTAACACATCATCCCGCGATCAACTCTTTGATCACATTGTGCACATTATGATGATGTCCTACCGAGTGGGCCCAGAGATACCTCTCCGTCACACGGAGTGACAAATCCCAGTCTCGATTCGTGCCAACCCAACAGACACTTTCGGAGATACCTGTAGTGCACCTTTATAGTCACCCAGTTACGTTGTGATGTTTGGTACACCCAAAGCATTCCTACGGTATCCGGGAGTTGCACAATCTCATGGTCTAAGGAAAAGATACTTGACATTAGAAAAGCTTTAGCATATGAACTACACGATCTCCGTGCTAGGCTTAGGATTGGGTCTTGTCCATCACATCATTCTCCTAATGATGTGATCCCGTCATCAATGACATCCAATGTCCATGGTCAGGAAACCGTAACCATCTATTGATCAACGAGCTAGTCAACTAGAGGCTTACTAGGGACATGGTGTTGTCTATGTATCCACACATGTATCTGAGTTTCATATCAATACAATTATAGCATGGATAATAAATGATTATCATGAACAAGGAAATATAATAATAACTAATTTATTATTGCCTCTAGGGCATATTTCCAACAGATGGCGGCTACATCAACTCTGGAGGCGGCGGCTACAACAACTCCAATAGCTACACCAACAAACCATCATGCGGCGGCTTCAACAACAACTCTGGCCGCCGCTCCTCTTCATCCTCCCGGGGGCGCCCTCGGTGCCAACTCTGCAAAAAGGCAGGCCATGAAGTCCTGGACTGCTGGCACCAGTATGATGAAGACTTTCCCCGATGCACGTCTTGTTGCTGCAGCTATGCGCGAGCAAGGGGCGATGGCATGTGGTACGTCGACTCTGGTGCAACCGACCACGTTACTGGTGAACTAGAGCAACTTGCTCTTCGGGAGAAATACCTTGGCAACGATCAGATCCATAGTGCAAGTGGTGGAGGTATGGATATTCGACACATTGGTCAAGCTTTTATTAATTCTCCCACTCTTAAACATGATCTTGTTCTAAACGATGTCCTTCATGTTCCACAAGCTGATAAAAACCTTGCCTCTATGTCTCGTTTAGCCACCGATAATAATGTCTTCTTTGAAACTCACCCTCGTTACTTTTTTATAAAGGATCGGGCAACGAGGGAACTTCTACATCACGGTCGATGCATTGGAGGGCTCTACCCCATCCCATTCGGAGCTTTCAACCACAAGCGGCGTCATGCTTGTTCTGCTATCAAGCCCTCTTTAGCACGGTGGCATCAAAGATTAGGACACCCATCATCAGTCATAGTCAAACAAGTAGTTAATAAAGGAAATTTGCCCTTGTCATCTAGTCAATCCAGTGAGTCCATTTGTGAAGCTTGTCAGTGTGCCAAGAGTCATCAACTTCCTTACTCTAGGTCAAACAGTGTGTCTCATGCTCCTTTAGAGCTTATTTTCAGTGATGTATGGGGTCATGCTAGAGATTCTTTTGGAAGAAAAAAATATTATGTGAGTTTCATTGATGATTTTAGCAAGTTTACTTGGATTTACTTGTTAAAGCACAAATCTGAAGTCTTTTCTGTGTTTTAAGAATTCCAAAAACGTGTTGAAAGGCATTTTGACAGTAAAATTTTGGCAGTCCAAAGTGACTGGGGAGGGGAGTATGAAAAGCTCAACTCTTTCTTCCGTAGCATAGGCATAGAACATCATGTCTCTTGCCCTCATGCTCACCAGTAGAATGGCTCTGCTGAGAGAAAACATTGCCACATTGTTGAAGTTGTCCTTTCCTTACTTGCACATGCCTCCATGCCTCTCAAATATTGGGATGAAGCATTTATTGCAGCCACCTATCTTATCGATCGGCTCCCTAGCAAGGTCATTGGTAACTCTACTCCATTAGAGCGATTATATCATCAAACACCTGATTATAATTCTCTTAAATTTTTTGGATGTGCTTGCTACCCAAATTTACGTCCATATAATCGCCACAAGCTCGAGTTTCGATCCACCCAATGTGTTTTTCTTGGCTATAGTAATCTCCACAAAGGGTACAAATGCTTAGAGATTGCAACTAGCCGTATCTATATCTCTAGAGACATTGTCTTTGATGAAACTCTTTTTCCATTCGCCAAACTCCACCCAAATGCTGGCGCTCTCCTACGTGCTGAAATAGCACTTCTTCCAGATCACGGGGGAGAATTATATAAAGCTGATCCTGTGAAGAATTCCATAGAAAAAAAATTCAGATTCTAGTGATATTTGTGCATATTCGGGTCATGATTTTATGTGTGCAGAAACAAACAAAGGAGGCGCCGGATCCCATGCAGATTCGGGTGGCAGCGGCGTTCGATCCGAGGCAGATCCTCGTGCCAGTTCTGCTGTCTCCAGCGCCGCACGATTCAAGGACGATTGCGGTTGCTCGCATGCAGCCAATCGCGTTCGGGCGGCTGACAGGCCAGACCACGTGGAGCCCACCACTTCAGCCGCGCTGGTGGTCGACAATCCTGGCGCCGCGAGGCCCGATGCTGAGCCCACCTCGTCAGGAGTGGACGGGGGCGAATCGCCTCGAGCCACCAGCCCGTGGGCCGACTCTGCTGCTGACAGCGGGATGCCTGGCGCGTCTGGGTCGCGATCTGCCTTGGATCGGGAGCCGGATCGGGAACCTGCGGCTGTCTCGTCTGCAGCTGGTCCCATGGGATCTTCTGTGGCTCAACCAACAGCAACTGCCACGCCCGGATCTTCTGTGCAAACTTCACCAGCAGCAGCTCCTTGTTGTCACACTCGATCTCAATCAGGTATTATCAAGGCAAAAGAATATACTGATTGCACCGTAAGGTATGACAGGGTCAAAAGAGCTTTTCTTAGTAGTTTTGGTGAACCAACCCACTTCCATGATGCACTTAACCATAAACAATGGAAGGAGGCTATGGATAGTGAATACAATGCACTCATGAAAAACAAAACTTGGCATTTAGTACCACCAAGGAAGGGAAATAATGTTATAGATTGTAAGTGGGTGTACAAGATCAAGAGAAAATCTGATGGAAGTATAGACAGGTAGAAAGCTAGATTAGTTGCTAAAGGATTTAAACAAAGGTTTGGCATTGATTATGAAGATACCTTTAGTCCTGTTGTTAAGGCGGCTACTATTCGGCTTGTGTTGTCTATTGCCATTTCCAGAGGTTGGAGTCCACAGCAGCTAGACGTTCAGAACGCGTTTCTTCATGGTGTTCTTGAGGAAGAAGTGTTCATGCGGCAACCACCGGGATATGAAAATCAAAGCACACCACATTATGTCTGTAAGTTGGATAAAGCTTTATATGGTTTGAAACAGGCCCCTAGAGCTTGGTACTCAAGATTGAGCATGCAGTTACAACAACTTGGGTTTACACCATCAAAAGCAGATACCTCTTTGTTCTTTTACAATAAAGGCAATATCACCATATTTGTGCTTGTTTATGTTGATGATATAATTGTTGCTAGTTCAAGCTCAGATGCCACCACTTGTTTGCTTAAGGATCTGAAACTGGAGTTTGCTCTTAAGGATCTAGGTGACCTTCACTACTTTCTTGGTATAGAGGTTAAACAAGTAAAAGATGGCATACTTCTCACACAAGACAAATATACCACTGATATTCTCAGGAGAGTGGGATAGGAACATTGTAAACCTGTGAGTACACCAATCTCAACCTCAGAAAAACTTACAGTTGAAAGTGGAGAAGTGCTTGGACCAGAGGATGCAACAAATTATAGAAGTGTTGTAGGTGCTTTACAATATTTGACTCTTACACGTCCTGACATTTCCTATTCTGTGAATAAAGTATGTCAATATTTACATGCACCTAGAACTACTCATTGGACTGCAGTCAAGAGAATTTTGAGGTATCTTAAGTTCTCAGAGGGACTTGGGCTTCATATTACCAGATCATCATCCATGCTTGTTACTGCATATTCTGATGCAGACTGGGCAGGTTGCCCTGATGACAGAAGGTCCACATGGGGTTTTGTTGTGTTTCTAGGAACAAACCTCGTATCATGGAGTGCAAGAAAACAGGCTACAGTTTCAAGGTCAAGCACTGAGGCTGAGTATAAAGCTTTGGCAAATGCAATAGCTGAAGTAATGTGGATACAAACTTTACTTTATGAGCTTAGTATTAAGGCTCCACAAGCTGCTAGGTTGTGGTGTGATAACATTGGTGCCACCTACCTTTCAGCCAATCCTGTTTTCCATGCACATACCAAACATATTGAAGTTGATTTTCACTTTGTCAGAGAAAGAGTTGCTCGAAAGCTACTTGACATTTGGTTCATACCTACAGGAGATCAACTTGCTGATGGCTTCACAAAACCACTTACTATGAGAAGGCTAGATGAGTTCAAGTACAATCTCAACCTTGGCAAAGCTTCCTGAGGTTTAGATTGAGGGGGAGTGTTAGAATTAGTAGTTGTATAGGGATAGAATTCTCTTTGAATTGTAAACCTATGCTATCTCTTCTTCTGTTTCAACCTCTCCCATATATCCTTCTGTAACCGATCGATCTAGCCTCGATCTAATCTTGTAAGCGACGGCACATGTTCTATATAATGCAATGCGGCCCGAGCAAAGGGTTCAACGCTTCCCATATCATTTTACACTGAGTAGGGTGGTGCCGGCACCGACCGGTATGTAAATATGCGTGTAAAACTATGGGAATGTTTCCCCTCCTTCTTTAATCAATGATACGCACACTTGTGTGTATTTGAGAAAAAAAATATGAGGTGTTCAACAAGCACTTCATCTACTAGTGAACAGACACACTTAGCCATATTGCACTCAATCATGCCATGTCGCCAATTATCTTCCGCATTGTTACAAATCTGGCAAACTGTCGAGTCTGTCATATTCCTCCTGCTTCTGATTACTTTAGTTGGGATTGAGTTTCGGACTAGTCACCATGCAAAATTTCTAACTTTTTTTAGGTCCTTTACTCTCCACAAGATCCTCCAATGGTTCTGGGCCGTAGTAGTATTCAACAGCGATGGTTTGCCGTCTAGCCAACGTTCACGTCTACCCTTCATATCAATTAAGAGCCTTTATGTGGAACGCATTGTGAACATGCCATTGCGCTCATAGTGCCAGGCCGGGCAATCATCTATATTTCGGGAGCTCGAGGGAATGTTTAGCACCAAATGAGCGTCCGGCGGCTGGAAATCTTCCATCACCTTTTCTCTATGCCACGAACGTGTATGCTTATCAATATAATCCAAGGCCCACTCTGGTGGCCCAACTGTTCTCGAGCGAAGTGCACTCTACTCCATCTTTTCTGTCAAAGAACTTATCCCAATAGCCTTTTCATTAGCTATTGATTTATCATAATTAGGATTTTTAAAAATATTCGTAACTGAATGAGGATCCCTAACCAGTATTTTATTTTGTTTTTAGTGTGTCAACAATAAAGATAGCATAACTAGGCAAGAAGTAAAAACAAGAAAAAATATAGTGTTTGTGCGAAGGCACATGATTTGATAGATGATGCCTCTCCGGCAATAGTGTAGAGAAATTCTTCTCCTACTCTTGTAGGAGTTGTTGGATTCATCGAAGAGGAAAGGTGATGTAGCACGACAGCAGAAAGTATTTTCCTCAGTTAAGATCCAAGGTTTATCGAACTAGTAGGAGGCAAACATCATGAATACTTCATAAATTATAGATACGTTGGAGATGTATCAGATACTTGCGTTCATTATGTCTGGTCTTTGCTTGATTAATTGCCTCAGTATATCACAGTGAAGTGCCATTGTGTTCATTTGCACTTGGGGCCATATTAACTTTATAAAGAAATTTCTTGATTCAGTCTTCCTCCTTCGAAGCTTCTGAAGCCTCAACATATTCTTCCTTCATTATAGAATTCACAATAGTGATCTTGCTTTGAAACTATTCCAAACTATTATACTAAAATAGCCCGATGGTCAATTATATCAGTCATGAAGTTGTCATTTGTCTAACCATTTACAACTTGCTCTTCATCTCCTCCATGGAAAAGGAACATGTCCTTTGTCCTTCTGAGGTACTTCATAATATTTAATAGCTTCCAAGTGAGTATCACTTCGGTACCTGCTACTAACACTTAGTGCATATAAGAAACATCTAGTCTTGTACATATCATGACACTCATGATGGATCCAAATACCAAGACATATTGAATTCCACTTATTTGCACACGCTCATCAACTATCTTAGGACATTGATTTCTACGAAGTGTTATGCCATGTGACATTGGACGAAAACCTTCCTTTCTGTTCTCCATTTTAAACCTTTTAAAACCTTGTCAATGTACGTGTTTTGGCTTAGCATAATTAGAAATCTTGATCTATCTCTATAGATTTTATATCCAATATATAAACTGCTTTGCCTAAGTCTTTCATTGAACATGCAATTTTCAATGAATATTTTATCGCCAAGCAACTTTACATCATTTCCAATCAACAATATGTCATCCACATATAAGATTACAAATGCTCCAAAGCTCCCACTAAACTTCTTGTATACACAAGCTTTTTCATCATTTTTTATGAAGCCAAACTCTTTAACCACTTCATCAAAATGTTGGTTCCAGCTCCTTGATGCTTGCTTCAAACCATAAATGGATCTTTGAAGATTACACACCTTTCCGGCAACTTTTGGATCAAAAAACCTTCTAGCTGCATCATATATACATCTTCTTGAAGATATCCATTTAGGAATGTTATTTTAACATCAATCTTCCATATCTCATAATCGAAATATGCAGTAATTGCCATCATAATCCGAACAGACTTCAACATGACTACTGGTGAGAAAGTATCATCATAATCAATTCCCTCTCTTTGCGAAAAACCTTCCGCAAAAAGCCTTGGTTTATAGATCATTGGGTCACTATCCATGTCCATTTTTTCTTTTGAAAATCAATTTACATTATAGGGGTTTCACACCCTCTGGAGGTTCAACCAAGTTGCAAACTTGATTTTCGTACATGGACTCCATTTCAGATTTCATGGCTTTAAGCCCTTCTTTTGAGCCGGGCACCGCCATCACTTCCTTGTATTGTGCATGTCCATCTTCTTTTAAGATGAATATTTTGTTGTGAAATCATTCAGGAGGTTTGAGAACTCTTCCTGACATACACGATTCAGTTACAAACTTAACTAGGGTTTCTACCATTGGTGTAGTAACTTCTGTCTCAATTGTGCGAACAACTTCCAGTTTGTTAGTCTTGCTTACTTTCATCGGAGATGCAGTAATCTCGTCAAGGTGTAATGTCCTCCCACTTACCTCTTTAGAGAAACTCCTTTAGAAAGTGTTCATTCTTTGCGACAAACACTTTGTCCTTGAACTTTTGGTAGAAGGAATACCCGATTGTCTCTTTGGGATTACCTACAAATTAGCATTTATCTTGATCAAGTATTCCATTACTAATATGGTGTCATCATGCCAGACTATTTGACGGTGCTCTATTTAGTGTATATGTTGTTGTTTTCAAGTGCATATCCCCAAAACAATAAAAGCATATCGGTAATTTATGAGATATATTTCATAATTTTTCATATATTTGCTAAACTCATGACTCGGATATATCATGATTGAAGAACCTTTCATCTATTGTTATAATGATTCTTAACTTCATTATGAATTTCTTTGAACCTTTCAAATATTTCAGACTTACGTTTCATCAAGTAAAGCATACAAATAACCAGTGAAGTTTTATGAAGTATAAGTATTCACCACGTCCTGATATTCTTATCGGACCACATAAATCACTATGTATTTTATCAATTGATTCAAAATCAAAAGACTTCAATACTCCATCTATATGAAGCTTTTGGATAAGTTATTTTTCGATATGACCAAGCAGTGCCACATTTAAGTGGTGCTATCAGTCTTCTGATGATGTTTAGAATTAATGTTATAAATATTCTATATTCAAGATTCATCATGAATAAACCACAAACAATAGAGGTAAATCCGAAACCATATTATTATAAAAACTTGAACAACCATTGTGTAAAACTTATAAGAATATCCGTCGCATAACCCAAAAGATAATGTTTTACACAGCTTCGGAACTAAATAACTATTATTCGGTTCTAAGATAAATCTTGAAGATAAACTAAAGACATGACTTCGATGGCTTGAGTAGCAATCCCATCACCATTCCCGATTTGCATCACAACTTCATTCCTTCTCAACTTGCGAGCTTTATGCAATCCCTACATCAGTTCAAAATGGAAGCAACCGATCAGTATCAAATAATCCTGACTTACATGAAATTAACAGGTAGAATAATATTAACTTTGTATAACTTTTATACCTTTACACGAAGAACCGTTCTTCTTCTTATCCGCCAAGTATTTCTTACAGTTGCACTTCTAATGCCTTTCTATTTGCATTAGAAACATTAAGTCTCCTTAGTAGCTCCGCCCTTATTCCTCTTCTATGACACGGTCTTACCCGTGCCTGGAGATTTCTTCTTGGACTTGCCCTTCTTGAAACTGGCGGTCTTATTGACCATCAACACTTGTTTGTTCTTTGGCATTCCAGTTTCCGCATTTTTTAGCATAGCGAACAACTCCTTTGCACTTTTCTCCATCCCATTCAAGTTGTAATTCATGATAAAACCATTGTAAGATGGGGGGAGTGAAGCAAGCACAATATTTGTATTGAGTGTTGGAGGAATTCCAAGTTCTAGTGCGGCAAGTCTATCAACATAGCCGGCCAACTTTACTATATGCTCACACATTGAGGAACCTTATACCATCTTGCACTCAATCAAGGCCTTGGTTATTTCACAATGTTCGGTCCTTGCCTACTTCTTGTACAGAGCATCGAGTGACCCAATTATAAATTGAGTACTAGACCGTTCGAAACATTTCCGTAGTTCAGGATCCATGCAGGTCAACATGAGGCACTGGACTGACTCATAGTCATCACTACGAGGAGTGAAAGCAGCTGCAACTTCCTGCGATGCATCTTTGATAGGAGGATCACCTAGGGGATGATCCAACAGATACTCGTTCTTAGCACTCCTGAGAACAAATCTCAGGTTCCGGATCCAATACGCATATTTTCTTCCATTTCTTTCTCTAACATAGGGGCTAAGTTGAATATATTCGAGCTGTTGATCAACAACAATAAACACAACATGTCACTTAGACGTTGTTGATAACTAATGAGTAAAATGCACCATAGGTCCTATAGCTATCCAAGGTGTGTCACTTTAGTCCTATAACTATCAGTGCAGATTTGGGTCCCAAAACTATTTTGAGTCGTTCGCTACAGATCCTATGGTCACCCCAACAGTGATTGTTGGCTGACGTGTCCCCTGGACCAGTGCCACAACGAGCCAAGGCACGTGGTGGAAGATTTCCCGCCATTGGTGGTTGATACATTTTGCAAATTGGTCCACAAACTGTTTGCTCTCTCCAGCCGTAGCCCTTGTCTCTACAATCTCATCTCTCTTTCATTACTTCTGCCATGTCTGGAACAAGCTCGATGGCAGCAAGACATAGCAGGAACAAGCCGGCGCGGAAAATGATCACGCAAATGACAAATGAATATATATTTCACACCCTCTCTCTAAGATTATGATAACCCACAAGTATAGGGGATCATTTGTAGCCTTTTTTTGATAAATAAGAGTGTCGAACCCAATGAGGAGCTAAAGGTAGAACAAATATTCCCTCAAGTTCTATCAACCACCGATACAACTCTACGCACACTTGTCATTTGCTTTACCTAAAACAAGTATGATACTATTTTGCAAGAATAAAACTATGAGTACTTTGCAAGAATAAAACTATGAGTAAAATGCAAGACAATAAAAGTAGATAACTTTTGTCAACAAGAAAGTCATTTGTCCCTAGGAAATTGACAACTAGACCGATAATCATTCTTGCAATTATACATGAGGGAGAGGCATGAGCTAACATACTTTATCTACCTGGATCATATGCACTTATGACTGGAACTCTAGCAAGCATCCGCAACTACTAAAGATCACTAAGGTCATAAAACCCAATCACAACTCCCATACGCAATAACCCACTTGTCCGTGTTCAGGCTTCTGTCACTCCGGCAACCGACAATAAGCAAATTATGAACGTATTGTAACACCCTACAGCGGGGACCCCTCACGTTTGCGCGAGACAGTGGGCACCGTAGGACAGCACCAAAATAAAATATACACTCAAACCAACCACGATGATCAATTAGCCCATAGGACAAAATGGATCTACTCAAACATCATAGGATAACCACATATCATTGGGAAATAATATATAGTGTTGAGCACCATGTTTAAGTAGAGATTATAGCAGCGAGAAGGGGTGTTACACTGCTGCATAGAGGGGGAGAAAGTTGGTGTTGACGGTAGCAAGATTGTTGATGTAGATCGCCATCATGATCCTTGCCCCGGGGGAGTTCCGACGCCACCGGGAGAGAGGGGGAGAGAGCCCCCTCCTCCTTCTTCTTCCTTCGCCTCCCCTCTAGATGCGAGGAGAGTTCCCCTCGAGTCCATGGCCTCCATGGAGGTGGAGGGGAAGGAACCCCTGTTAGATTGGATCTCCCTCTTTGTTCTCTTCTGTTTCGCGTTCCTCGTTTTCTGGCCGAAAACCGTTTCTTATATTCCAGGAGATCCGTAACTCCGATTTGTGCTGAGATTTTAACACGATTTTTTTTCTGGATATAAGCTTCCTTGCGCCCGAAGTAGAGCTCCAACCACTGTACGAGGAGGGCACAACCCACCACCATGCACCTGGGCTGCCTGGCATGCCCAGGTGTCTTTTGGTGGCTGTGGGCCCCCGTTTCGGTTAATTCCACCTCCCAAAAATCACAAATATTACAAAATAATTCTCCATAAATTTTTATCGCGTTTGGACTTTGTTTGATATGATATTCTACAAAGGAAAAAACATGCAAAAAAACAGGAACTGGCACTAGGCACTGGATCAATATGTTAGTCCAATAAATCATATAAAATCTTGCCAAAAGTATGTGAAAGTTGTATAATATTGGCATGAAACAATAAAAAATTATAGATACAATGGACACGTATCAGATTACAAATGATAAATGAGACTTGGTCTGGACAATCAGAAGAGAGAAATGATGTTGCAACTTAACAGGCAAATATATAGATGAGAATTGCCACAATTCCAGGAAGTAGCACATCATATTGTCATTACATAAAGAGTGCTCTTACATAACCGTAGATACACACTAAAGCTTGCAACTACGTAATGTGGTACTGGGTTGCACTCTGCATGATGCAGTACCACATCACATAAGTAGTACCTCCGTCCAAAATAAAGCCTTTAATTTGAGAAGGCCCTAACCATCTCTATCTATCCAAAAAAAGCAAACTCTATCCAAAAAGAAACCAAGTTCTGTCCAATAGAAGGCATATCCACTTCATCTTCTATTTCTTCTTCCTAGGAATAACATTCTCCTTCTCTATGATCTTCTCCTTTCTTTTATTCTTCTTTGGTGCTACATGGATTATAGTTATGGTCTGTTTTGTCGTTGGTAGATCCTCTATTTGGCTTGCAAGAAATTGATTGTCAGGAAGAGGTCTTGGTGTCTGGGATTCTTGGGACGGCTGCGACTACAAATGTGAAAACATGTGTTACATCAGTTTTGGAATAGTAGAGTTTCCATGAGATTTACAAAAGTTGAAAAGAACTTACAGATTGCATCAGTATGTCCAGCACAGACATATTCTGCTCCCATACTTGTATCAAACTAGATCCAACCACACTTGCAGAAGATGTGGTCTACAATTCCAGAGTAGTTTTGGATTTAAGTTAGCAACTAACTAACTAGAAGTAACATAAGGGAAATTATCTAGTAATTGTTACCTGATCAGTTGAACTAATCCTTCTCTTCACCGGTAATTTTGTCTTTTTTGCAATATGCCTTGGAATTGAGTTTTGTCCTTGAACTGCATCATCTTGCTGCACTTGCCCTGCCTCTCGCTGCTCCCCTTGCCTTGCCTCATCTTGTTGCTCCCGTCTACCTTTTTTAGGGCAAGTTCTTTTATTATGATCAACTGACCTACAAATACTACAGTGAGAAACCGCACCATGCTTGCTCAACTTTCCTTCATCAGTCTCTACACGATTCTTCTTTCTTTTATTGCTAGGCCTCCCGACATGCTTTTCGTATAGGGGTGGCAATATTGGAGCAACATTCATATTTTCCCACTCTCTTGGATCTCTGCAAGGCATAATAACTTCGCCATATACTTTCTTGAATGCTGCAATACTATAGCATGGAGAGACAACATTCTCTGGTTTGATTCTTTCACCTCTGAGACAAGAGATGCCATGTCTACATGGTATGCCTATTAGCTGCCAAGCTTTGCATGAACATGTGTATTTGTTTATGTCAACCTTGTACTCGCCTCTGACTCCCAAGACAGTAAATATGCCTTTGCCAGAAGGTAATGCCTGACAATTATTAGCCATTTCTGCATTCTTATCAAGTATCTTTTTGATCTTAGGATAAATTGTTCCACACCACTCTTCACTTTCCTTGTTCTTGCTATAAAACCTTGTCGACAATTGATTTTTGATTTTTTTGAACATGCTCATGACAGGCAGCTCTCTAGCATCAAGTATCCACCTTCATTGATAAGAAACAAATTAGTTCAGAATGTAAATTCAAACCAGATATATCACCGACATAGGAGCAAGGTAGTGCACTATGTATAACTAGAAAGGAAAAGCGATAGGAAACTTACTTATTAAATACCTCACAATTATTGTTTAGTAGTAGGTCACACTTTGGTAATTCTTGGAAAAAAGCCCTGCACCAGGAACTTGGGTCACACTACAGCAAGATGCTACTAACGCGACACTACGATCAGAGACCCTTCGAGAAACTATGTGCGATGCAATAATCACAAACGGTGCTGTATGAAAACCGTCAGAAATGTATAAAACATTTGTGATGATGGATGCATCAAACACGGTTCAGGTTTTAGTTACGTGTGCGACGAAGGGCATACAGACTAGTTCAATTAACTGTTTGCGATGAGGAGGAACAAAAGAAACAGGCAGCCAGATGAAGGTGTGTGTGATACACACCATACGATTCACTCGGATGAACTGTTTGTGATTAGGCAACACAAAAGAAACGGTTAGCCAGATCAAGGTGTGTGTGATTGAGGGCATACACTTCAGAAGGATTAACTATTTGTGATTAGGCAACAGAACAAGAACGGGTCAGCCAGATCAAAGTGTCTGCGATTGATGGCAAACACTTCACATGGATGAACTGTTTACGATTAGCCACAACAAACTGAAACAGTTAGATAGATCAACGTGTGTGCGGTAGACGGGCACACACATTCTAATTAAAAGAACCATGCATGATGGTGCTGACATTGCCTATTGCGCCACCCTATGGTGCAAACGCCACGTACGCGGCCAAGAAGGCGTACGTGCCCATGTTACGCCTTCCGGGAATAGTGTTGCACTTATAACCGTTAGTAAATTTTGAGCATGCGTCCCGTCACAATTTTTTTAGAAGAACAGGGAGGCCTTGTCCCGCCACATTCTAAATTGCAAACCTGTTCACACCGATCAAAACCTAAACGGTTTCCCACTTAGGAGCATATTACTACTCTGTTATAAATACTACTACTCCAAGATGGCTGCACATTCCTCCTCAACTCCTCATCCACAAAAACAAACAAGTCATTCATCATCGTTCCCTGCGTGTGCCATGGCCAGCATGAGTTCTGATTCAAGAGATTGCCGCCAGGGAGAGGCGAGCCTGGAAGCGGAAGCACGAGAGATGTCCCGCCTCGCCGCAAAAGCAACCAACATGTCCCGCCGCGCGATCGTAGCAGCAGAGAGGTCCCGCCGCACCGCCGAAGCATCATGGAGGTCCTACCATACCATTGATGCAGCAGACTGGTCCGGCCGCGCCGCGGAAGCAGAAGAGATGTCCCGCCACGCTGCGAATGCAACAGAGATGTCCTCTCGCACCACGGCGGCCTAGAAAATGTCTCGCGGGCAGGCGAGGACTCTTACAGGCGCATGCCTGCCCTCGTCCTTAGGCATATGGATCGGATCACCAGGTGGGCAAGGTTGCAGGATGACCTGAAAGCCTCATTTGAACAGTCTACCGACATCATTCGGGAACTAAATGAGAGCAATGCGAAGCTCCAATCCGAGCGCGACCTGCTGAGGGCAAAGATCGTCGAAAGTGCGGGGCAGCAGGAGCAGACCACTGCCTTGTTGGAGAGGACCGACGTCATCGTCGAGAAACTTATGGACGAGAATGCCATGCTGCGCATCGAGCGTAGAAGGCTGGTAGAGGAATCCGTGGATGCTCTCAAGCAGCATCTTGAGGACAAGAAAGAGCTCATCGCCGCTCGCCACGGAGACTAGTTCCCGCGGCCTGTAGCAATGCATCAACAAAGTAGAGATCAACGAGCCAGATCGTTGTCTTCCTTCTTCTTTTTCCCTTGTGTATTTCGGGCATTGCCGCATGTTGCTTTTGTTAATTATGTTCCTAAATATGTAAGACAATTATTATCCATTGTCATCGTCCTTATATTCATCATGCTTGCTATAAGTCGCAGTCGTTGCTATATAGGTCTGTCGGATCTTACATCAAGATATGTGCGAAACTTTCTTTTCAGATTTTCATTTTTCTTTCTTAAATCTCAGTCCAGTGAGACATATAGCCACGCCGTAGAACAGGTGCTCGGGCGTCATTAATGGGGACGCTCGGAGGGAGGTGCGCGGCGGGTAGCGGTGAAAGGGATCTCCTCCGGATGAGCACGTGCATGGGTCTGATTGCACGCCTCCCGTACTTAAATAGCTACCCCGCACGGCACCTCCTAGCCAATAAAAAAAGGGGACGCATGGCGGCACGTAATTGGTAAGTGGAAGGCCCACGGTTTCAATAATACTTGTGTTTCCGATTTGTAACGTGACAACACTTGTTCCAAAATGACTTTGTTGATTGTTAATGTGTGCGCCTTGGCAAATCGGACAGAAAAATTAGCACAACATGTTGGTGCCATGTCATGACACCATGCCAAATTTCATGATTTTCAGGCATGTTTTGGATTTACAGGAATTAAAAAACCAAGTTTCTCAATCTTTCCGACCGAGCGACGACACCCAAATGTTTGAATTTCATTCCCATCTCTTGCATAGGACCTAGAAATTCACCCAAGGACACACATGTGGTTTTTCGAACAACTTTGGTGCATTGGAGCCCGTGCTTGTAGTTCAAATTTGAATTATGCACATTAAATGCACATAAACTCAATTAATGCATAAAAATGCCAAACGAACCCAGAATAATTCCAAAATTTAGCACGGTACTTATATTTGGTCTAATCTGCCTGTGTAAAAAAATTAAGGCAGGAGAAGGCAGTGTATGTGTGTCGTTTCGCACACGGAGGTGGCACGTTTCCTCTCGGAACCACGAGCTTTCTTAACGGAAGCTACGGTTTGCAAGAAGCTTACACCAAAGCTTGTCCCAATTCGGCCAAAAAAATTACCGCAACATGTTGGTGCCATGTCATGACACCATGCCAAGTTTCATGATTTTCAAGCGTGTTTTGGATTTACAGGAATTAAAAAACCAAGTTTCTGAATCTTTCCGGCCGAGCCATGACGCCCAGATGTTTGAATTTCATTCCCATCTCTTGCATGGGACCTAGAAATTCACCCAAGGACACACATGTGGTTTTTCAAACAACTTTGGTGCACTGGAGCATGTGCTTGTAGTTCAAATTTGAATTATGCACATTAAATGCCCAGAAACTCAATTAATGCATAAAAATGCCAAACAAACATGGAATAATTCCAAAATTTAGCACGATACTTCTATTTGGTCTAATCTGCTCCTGTAAAAAAATTAGGGTGGAAGAAGGTAGTATACATATGTCGTTTCGCACACGGAGGTGGCACGTTCCCTCTCGAAACCACGAGCCTTCTTGGCAGAAGCTCCGGTTTGCAAGAAGCTTACACCAAAACTTGTCCCAATTCGGCCAAAAAAATTACTGCAACATGTTGGTGCCATGTCATGACACCATGCAAAGTTTCATGATTTTCTGGCGTGTTTTGGATTTACAGGAATTAAAAAACCAAGTTTCTCAATCTTTCCGGCCGAGCCACGACGCCTAGATGTTTGAATTTCATTCCCATCTCTTGCATGGGACCTAGAAATTCACCCAAGGACACACATGTGGTTTTTCAAACAACTTTGGTGCACTGGAGCATGTGCTTGTAGTTCAAATTTGAATTATGCACATTAAATGCCCAAAAACTCAATTAATGCATAAAAATTACAAACAAACCTGGGATAATTCCAAAATTTAGCACGATACTTCTATTTGGTCTAATCTGCCTTTGTAAAAAAATTAAGGCGGGAGAAGGCAGTATACGTATCTCGTTTCGCACACGATGGTGACACGTTCCCTCTCAGAACCACGAGCCTTCTTGAGGGAAGCTCCGGTTGGCAAGAAGCTTACACCAAAGCTTGTCCCAATTCGGCCAAAAAATTTACCGCAGCATGTTGGTGCCATGTCATGGCACCATGCCAAGTTTCTTGATTTTCATGCGTGTTTTGGATTTATAGGAATTAGAAAACCAAGTTTCTCAATCTTTCCGGGCGAGCCACGACGCCCAGATGTTTGAATTTCATTCCCATCTTTTGCACGGGACACACATGTGATTTTTCAAACAACTTTGGTGCATTGGAGCATGTGCTTGTAGTTCAAATTTGAATTATGCACATTAAACGCCCAGAAACTCAATTAATGCATAAAAATGCCAAACGAACCCGGAATAATTTCAAAATTTAGCACGATACTTGTATTTGGTCTAATCTGCCAGTGTAAAAAAATTAAGGCGGGAGAAGGCAGTGTACGTATGTCGTTTCGCACACGGAGGTGGCACATTCCCTCTCGGAACCACGAGCCTTCTTGACAGAAGCTCCGGTTTGCAAGAAGCTTACACCAAAGCTTGTCCCAATTCGGCCAAAAAATTTACTCAAACATGTTGGTGCCATGTCATGACACCATGCCAAGTTCATGATTTTCAGCCATGTTTTGGATTTACAGGAAAGTTTCTCAATCATTCCGGCCGAGCCATGACGCCCAGATGTTTGAATTTCATTCTCATTTCTTGCGTCCGGACTGTGTAGCATGGGCCGGACTGTTGGGCCGTGAAGATACAAGACAAAATACTCTCTCCCATGTACGGATGGGACTCTCCTTGGCGTGGAAGGCAAGCTTGGCGCCCGGATATGAAGATTCCTTTCTCTATAACCGACTTTGTATAACCCTAGTCTCCTTTGCTGTCTATATAAACCAGAGGGCTTAGTCCATAGAGATGACCATAATCATAGTCATACAGGCTAGACTTTTAGGATTTTAGCCATTACAATCTCGAGGTAGATCAACTCTTGTAATACTCATATTCATCAAGATCAATCAAGCAGGAAGTAGGGTATTACCTCCATAGAGAGGGCCCGAACCTGGGTAAACATCGTGTCCCCCATCTCCTGTTACCATCGACTTTAGACGCACAGTTCGGGACCCGCTACCCGAGATCCGCCGGTTTTGACACCGACGTTGGTGCTTTCATTCGGAGTTCCGCTGCATTGTCTTCAAGAGGTTCGATGGCCCCGTCAATCATCTACAACAATGCCCCCCTAAGGGGAGGTTTTTCTCCCCGGACAGATCTTCATATTCGGCGGCTTCGCACTGTAGGCCAACTCGCTTGGCCATTTAGAGCAGATCAACAGCTACGCCCCTGGCCATCAAGTCAGGTATGGAAGCTTGAACTACATTGCCAATATCCGCGGAGACTTGATCTTCAACAGATTCAAGCCCAGGGCAGCCGCTCCCTGCCACCACGATGAGCATGACCTAAATCTGTCATCGGACCATACCCAGGAGATAGCACTTGTAAGTGCTCCGGCCCTAGATCTAGACCAAATTGCGCCATCTAAGGACGGGAAGCTCAACCCCGCCATGGAAGCCGCAGACTCGGTGGCATTGGAGCTGCACACAGACCCAACCTCGGGTGGAATCTACGCCACCGGAACCTCGGACTCGTGTCCGGCTATAGGTTCCAAACCACGTGCGTCCGCGTACGTCGAGCATGATCGGCATCGATCATCGAATTCAGCTTTGCGGACATCTTCCGGCACTCACCTTTAGGCGATGTGCTAAACTCATTAAAAACCCTCTCCTTAGCAGGGGACTCACAACCGAATTATATCCGGTTTGAGCTGGGTGCTGACGGAGAATTTCGCTTCCCACCCACCTCCCACTTAATATCCACTGTCGAAGACTTAACCGACACACTCAATTATGGCTCCGAAGACATCGACGGTATGGACGACGATGCCGAAGAGGAGCAGGCCAAAAACCCGCCATTTACCGGGCGCTAGACGACCACCTCCTCATACGACGTATACATGGTGGATACACCCAAAGCGAATAGCGGCGATGACAAGGAAGATCCAGTCGAGGATGAACCTCCTAAGATACAACCAAAGCGCCGACGTCAGTGGCGCCGCTCTAAATCACGCCACAGAAAAAACAGCAATACCGGCACAGGAGAAGATAACACTCCGGACGGTGCCGAAGGCAGAGAAGACCCCGACGAGCAAACTGCTGAACAAGACGATTGGGAAGATGGGCAAGTTAGCCCTGATGAATAGGCCATAAACAAAGACTCAGAGGACAACAATTATCTACCACTCTCCGAGGATGAGGCGAGCCTCGGTGACGAAGAATTCATCGTACCTGAGGAACCTCTCGAGCAGGAGTGCTTTAAGCGCCGACTAATCGCCACTGCAAGGAGCCTGAAAAAGAGGCAGCAACAGCTTCAAGCTAATCAGGATCTGCTCATGATAGATGGACTAATGTCCTGGCAGCCGAGGAATACGGCCTCGAACGCCCAAGCAAAAATTATACGAAGCGCAAATTGCTACCTTAGTTCGATGACGAGGCGCTGGAGCCTGTACCGTCATCATGCAATACAATTGACCGAGCACCACGTGGCCGGGACAAAGCGACAACTCAAGCCAAACACCAGCCCGCACTACCTCACCATAAAGGTAGAGATAAAACAGCTCGGGGACATACATATGACACGTGGCAGAACTTGGACAGTTGAGCAGGGCAGAACAGATCGATCTATGGATCACGAGGGCGTGCCCCGACACGTGACAATGGCTACCTAGCCGGACGCAACAATCATAACCACGCCCGGGCAGAGAACCGCAGACAGACTCCATACGAGCTACGTCGCGATGTGGCCTGATATAGAGGTGCCGCACACCCCCTTTGCTTCACTAACGACGTAATGGAGCACGAATTCCCAGAAGGGTTTAAACCCATGAATATTGAATCATATGATGGAACAACAGATCCCGCGGTATGGATTGAAGATTTTATTCTCCATATCCACATGGCCCGTAGTGATGATCTCCACGCCATCAAATACCTCCCACTAAAACTAAAGAGACCAGCGCAGCACTGGCTAAACAGCCTTCCAGAGAACTCCGTTGGCAGCTGGGAAGACCTGGAAGACGCCTTTCGTGATAACTTCCAAGGCACATATGTCCGGCACCAGATGCCGATGACTTAAGTCACATTATCCAGCAGCCTGGAGAGTCAGCCATGAAGCTCTAGACTAGGTTCCTAATTAAAAGGAATCAAATTGTCGATTGTCCAGACACCGAAGCTCTCGCGGCCTTCAAACACAGCGTCCGAGACGAGTGGCTCACCCGCCAACTCGGTCAAGAAAAACCAAAATCCATGGCACCCCTTACCGCTCTAATGACCCCCTTTTGCGCGGGAGAAGACAGCTGGCTCGCTCGTAGAAGCAACATCGCCAACGATCCAGGCACTTCTGAAGTCCGAGACGGCAACGACAAGCCACGACGCAATAAACACAAGCGTCACAATAATAATGAAAGAACGCAAGACACATCGGTCAATGCTAGATTCAGCGGCTCAACACACGGTCAACGGAAAAAGCCATTCAAGGCAAATAGAGATGGACCATCCAATCTAGACAAGATACTGGATCGACCCTGCCAGATTCATGGCACCCCTGATAAACCAGCTACTCACACCAACAGAAGCTGTTGGGTCTTCAAACAAGTCGGCAAGCTTAATGCCGAACACAAGGGGAAGGGGCCGCCCAGTACAGCGATGACAAAGAGACTCACCAGCCGAATACCAGGGGTCAGAAGCAATTCCCCCCCAAAGTGAAAACCGTAAACATGGTATACGTGGCACACACCCCAACAGGGGAGCGCAGGCACACACTACGGGACACATACGCCATAGAGCCCCCCCCCCCAAATTTAGCCATATCCGTCCTGAAGGTTCGGCAGCTCTGATCATCGATCCAATTATCGATGGGTTCCATCTCACGAAAGTCCTTATGGACGGCGGCACTAGCCTTAATCTACTCTACCAAGACACTGTCCGCAAAATGGGCATCAATCCTTCAAGAATCAAGCCCACCACAACTACCCTCAAGGGAGCAGTACCCAATGTAGAAGCTCACCGCACGGGCTCCATCACATTGGAAATCGTTTTTGGTCCGCCGAACAACTTACGAAGCGAAGGCTTGACCTTTGATATTGTCCCGTTCCGCAGTAGCTACCATGCACTTCTGGGGCGCACCGCTTTTGCTCATTTTAATGCGGTCCCACTCTACGGCTGTGCAAAATTTAAGATGCCCGGTCCACGCGGCGTCATAACACTAAATGGAAATACGGATCACTCCCTCCGTACAGAGGGTTATACTACGGCTACTACAGTCAAAGTACAAAGCGGCCTCATCAAGCCGCATATCTCATCGGCCATTAAGCCGCCGGTCTCTATTAAATGGGACTGATCAATCTCAGAGCTGGATTAGCATTTCGGCCTCCATCGTTCGCCTCATATACCCGCGAAGTTTGTACCGCGCGTACATAATTATGTACTTAAAATACCCTGGTCATCGACAGAGGCACAATACGGATAGGCCTACAAGCACTCCCATAGCACGACCCTAAGGCACCACAAGTAGGATATAAATTCATTGCATGACTATTGACTTTGGTGCTTGCATAGGGAATCACAAACCTTAACACCAATATTCCTACTAAAGCACAATTACTCATCAACATGACTCACATATCACATCATCATATCAAAAAACTATTACAAGGAATCAAGTTTATTTTGTCCAACGATCTTCATGAAAGTTTTTATTATATCCTTCTTGGATATCTATCACTTTGGAACTAATTTTCATGTGTTGCTTTTGATAAGCTCAAACAAATATAAGTGAAGATCATGAGCATAATATTTCTTTCTCTCTAATTAATTTAAGTGAAGCAAGAGAGATTTCTTTAAAAAATACTAACTCTCAAACAAATCTAAGTTAAGCAAGAGAACATTTGTTCAAAAATACTAAAGCACACCATGCTCAAAAAGATATATGTGAAGCACTAGAGCAATTCCATAGCTCATAAAGATTTAAGTGAAGCATAGAGAGCAATTCTAACAAGTTATGGCATAATTTTGGCTCTATCAAACAAGTGTGTCCAGCAAGGATTCAAGACTGAAAAGGAAAAAAAACAAGCAAAGATTCATATCATACAAGACACTCCAAGCAAAACTCATAGTATGTGACGAATAAAAATTAGCTTCGAGTAAAATACCGATTGTCGTTAGAAGAAAGATGGGATGCCACTCGGGGCATCCCCAAACTTAGTTGCTTGCTTCTCTTTGGATAATACCTTGCGATGCCATGGGCATCCCCGAGCTTAGGCTCTTCTTACTCCTTATTCCTTCATCCATCGTAACATCACCCAAAACTTGAAAACTTCAATCACACAAAACTCAACAAAACCTTCGTGAGACCCGTTAGTATAAGAAAGCAAATCACTACTATAACTACTGTATGCCAACTTTTCTATGGCAAAAACTCATCAAATAAAACTGTAGAATCATCAAAACAAGCACACAACTCAAAGAAAACAGAATCTATCAAAAATAGAACAGTCTGTAGCAATCTGGATATTTTGAATACTTCTATAAGTCCAAAAATTCTGAAAACATTGGGACCACATGAAGAATTTTTATATTAATCCTTTGCAAAAAGAATGGTATTTTATCACGCTTCTGTGATTTTTAACAATTCGGTGACTGGCGTGCAAAGTTTCTGTTTTTCAGCAAGATCAAATCGACTATCACCCAATATGATCCTAAAGGCTTTGCTTGGCACAAACACTAATTAAAACACAATCATAACAGTAGCATAATTGTGCTAACACTCAAGAACAGAAAGCAAAAAGCAAAAATAAATTTTATTCACTGGGTTGCCTCCCAACAAGCGCTATTGTTTCACGCCCCTAGCTAGGCATAAAGCAATGATCTAAGTTTTGTCATCTTTGTTTTCCAACTCTTCAATCAAGCACTTAGAACTTTTCAGAGATTTAGCATATACATTTTCAATGACAATACTCCTAGGAACGAGTTTAAAGAATTCATTCTTACCAAAAGGATCTCTTATCACTTCAACAAAATTCGGGTGAATAATAATCATCTTAAGATCTTCTTTATGGTTATTACTAGAAGTTGCACCCTTGATCTTGGTAACTTGAGTAATCTTGCCAATCTTTACGGGAGTTTTTTCAATAGTTTTAGCAGAAGCAAAAGTCGTGCTTAGATTACTAAAGATTTCTTCTAGTTTATCAATCCGAGACGGGATTTCTTCAATTCTTTCATGAATTACGGTCCGCTTTTCTTTTAACAACTTAAAAACTTCTCCCGCTTTTGACCAAATTTTAGTGGCAAAATTATGCATCTTTTTATCAAGTTTTCAATATGTTCTTCAGTAAGCATCTTCTTTTCAATAGCATCTAGTCTTTCCATGACATGCTCAAGAGTCAAATTTGTTTCATTAATCATAAGAGGTGGTGATCCCACTAAATTTCCCATAGCATTAAAAGCATCAAGAGAGGGACACATCAAGAAGTTTCCACCAGTAATTGTATCAAGGACGAATCTAAACCAAGTGGTGATGCCCACATAAAAACATTGAAGAAGAACAACAGTAGATTGCTTACAGATAGATCTATTATGAGCATTGCAAATCCTATACCAAGCATCTTTTAAATTCTCTCCTGAACTTCGTTCTCGGGGGTGTACGCAATAGAGGAAGAACTATCCATAACAGCAAAAGTGGTAAGCAAGAACGCACGCAAAAACAGATCTAGCAAGAAAACGGCAAACGAAAAAGAGGAGGAATAAAATGACAAATTTTTGTGAAGCGGGGCGAGGAAAATGATAGGCAAATGGAAAAAATGTAAATTCTGAGGAGATGAGATTTGTGATTAGGAACCTGGTAGATGTTGATGATGCCTCCCCGGCAACGGCGCCAGAAGTTCCTTTTGATGCGGCTTGAAGCTACGTCGGTATTTCCCCAAAGAGGAAGGGATGATGCAGCACAACTATGGTAGGTATTTCCCTCAGTGATGAGGCCAAGGTTATCGAACCAATAGGAGAACCAAGCAACACTACGTAAACAGCACCTGCACACAAATAACAAGTACACGGAACCCGGTGTGTTTAAGGGGTTGTCAATCCCTTTTGGGCAACGACGCCAGAAATAGGCAAACGGACGTGAGAGAGTTGTAAATATTGATAGATTGAATGCCAAATAAAATAAAGTGCAACAAGGTATTTTTGTATTTTTGGTTAAATAGATCTGAAAATAAAAGCAAAGGAAAATAGATCGCAAAGGCAAATATAATAAAAAAGAAACCTGGGGGCCGTAGGTTTTACTAGTGGCTTCTCTCAAGAAAAATAGCAAATGGTGGGTGAACAAATTACTGTTGGGCAATTGATAGAACTTCAAATAATCATGACGATATCCAGGCAATGATCATTATATAGGAATCACGTCCAAGATTAGTAGACCGACTCCTGCCTGCATCTACTACTATTACTCCACACATCGACTACTATCCAGCATGCATCTAGTGTATTAAGTTCATGGAAAAATGGAGTAATGCAATAAGAACGATGACATGATGTAGACAAGATCTATTTATCTAGAAATAGACCCTATCATTTTATGCTTAGTAGCAACGATACATACGTGTCAGTTCCCCTTCTGTCACTGGGCAAGCACCGTAAGATCGAACCCACTACAAAGCACCTCTTCCCATTGCAAGACAAATAGATCAAGTTGGCCAAACAAAACCCAAATATCGGAGAAGAAATATGAGGCTGTAAGCAATAATGCATAAAAGCGATCAAAGAAGAATCAAATAACTTTCATGGATGAAAAGATAGATCTGATCATAAACTCAAAGTTCATCAGATCCCAACAAACACACCGCAAAAAGAGTTACATCATATGGATCTCCAAGAGACCATTGTATTGAGAATCAAACGAGAGAGAGGAAGCTATCTACCTACTAACTACGGACCCGTAGGTCTTCAAAGAACTACCTACTGACGCATCATCGGAGAGGCACCAATGGACATGATGCACCCCTCCGTGATGGTGTCTAGATTGGATCTGGCGGTTCTGGAACTTGCGGTGGCTGGAATTGATTTTCGTCGACTCTCCTAGGGTTTCTGGAATATTGGGGGTATTTATAGAGCAAAGAATCGGCCTGGGGGCACCCGAGGTGGGCACAAACCACCACCCTGGTGGGTTGTGCTCCCCTCGGAGCACACCCTAGGCGCTTCTTCAGCCCATTGGATTTCTTCTGGTCCAAAAAAAATCCACAAAAAGTTTCGCTGCGTTTGGACTCCATTTGGTATTGATTTCCTGCGATGTAAAAAACATGCAGAAAACAGCAACTGGCACTTGGCACTATGTCAATAGGTTAGCACCAAAAAATGATATGAAATGACTATAAAATGATTATAAAACATCCAAGAATGATAATATAACAACATGGAACAATAATAAATTATAGATACGTTGGAGACGTATCAGTACCTAAAGAGGACTAAGAAAATGTTTGTTGTTTATGTAGGCGATAAAGGGCTCATCGTAAAGGGTTACGTTAATGCTAGCTTTGACACTAATCCGGATGACTAAAAGACTAAATCCAGATACATATGCTGCTCAATGAGACTAATTTCTCAACATTCTTTTGCGATGGCGTGGCTCGGTGACATGTGTGTCATGTAGTGGATGAGCTCGTCTCCTTGCGATTGGCCATGTTCAGAGATGTTGTGACTAGGTGAATACCACGGCCAACATCAGCAAGCACAGGAAAGAGGATAAGCCACGACATTGTGGTGCAGTGTTGAAATAGAGGCGTAGACATGTGGAGGGGTGGGTATTGAACAATAATTTTTTGGGTTATATGGGTCTGATGTTTTTTCTCCCGTTGCACGACGAGCATGTTTCCTGGTGGGTATAAAGCAATTTACTATTCATTATGAGCCAAAATCACCAGGACCGTTAAAGGACCTGGAGATACAAAAGGCCTCATATGGGACAAAAGGTGTCATGGGCCATACATGGGTCGGAAGACGTCATGGGCCATACATGGTCCGAAAGTGAAAACGGGCTGTAATTATATTGGACGGCCCACATGACACTACGGTCCCGAATTCGAAAAGGCTATAATGGGTTGTGAGTTAACGGGCCGTAAATTGGCTATATGCGAACATGCCGTTAACAGGCTTTCCATGGGCCGGCCCGCTAACTTTTGACCAAGTCAAAGGGGCCAGCCTTTTTAAACTAATTGGGCCACTGTTGGGCTGTGCCATGTGTCACTTTTTCATAGGCCCGTCTCGTTCATTGGATGAATGACATCTGTAGTGACATCGAGCCGACACGTGGTTCCTCTGGCCAATGACAATTTTACATGTGGAAAATCCCCATTTACTTACATCCCAAGCTGCTGCACACACAAAAGAAAATACTTGCACCCAACGTGGGCAAGAGGGTTGTCAATCCCCTTGAACTCGTTACTTGCAAGGTTCAAATCTTGTATAGGTAGATAGATAAATTGCAAAACAAAACAAAACAAAAGTAAATAAATTGCATCAAGGTATTCTTGGTTTTTATAATATGATAAAAGTAGACCCGGGGGTCATAGTTTTCACTAGAGGCTTCTCTCCCGAACAGATAGTATATGGTGGGTAAACAAATTACTGTTGGGCTATTCATAGAAAATCGCATAGTTATGATGTATTCATGGCAATGATCACACATATAGGCATCACGTCCGTGACAAGTAGACCGATTCCTTCCTGCATCTACTACTATTACTCCACCAATCGAACGCTATCCAACAAGCATCTATGGTATTAAGTTCATGACAAACAGAGTAACGCTTTAAGCAAGATGACATGATGTAGACAAAGTAAACCCAGTCAATATGAATAAACCCCGTTGTTTTATCGTTAGTAGAAACAATACAATACGTGCCTCGCTACCCTTCCCGTCACTGGGTGAGGACACCGCAAGATTGATCCCACTATAAAGCACCTCTCCCACTAAAGATAAATCAATCTAGTTCGCCAAATCAAATGGATAGATCCGAGAGAAATACAAAGCTATCATAATCATGCATAATAAAGTTCAGAAAAGACTCAATTACTTTCAATGAATAATCTGATCATAAACCCACAATTCATCGGATCCTAACAAACACATCACAAAAGAAGATTACATCGAATAGAACTCCAAGAAGATTGAGGACAACATTGTATTGACGATCAAAGAGAGAGAAGAAGCCATCTAGCTACTAGCTATGGACTCATAGGTCTGTGGTAAACTACTCACACATCATTGGAAGGCAGCAAGGATGATGTAGAGGCCCTCCATGATCGATTCCCCCTCTAGCAGAGTACTGAAAAAGGCCTCTAGATGGAATCAGGGAAGAACGGAAGCTAGCAGCGGCGAAAAAGTGTTTTGGGTGGCTCTCTAGGGTTTTCCCAAAATTTGAGAATTTATAGAAGTGGAATTAGGTTAGGCAGGGCCATGTGGGGCAAAGAAGGTAACAGGGTGCACCCTACCCACCTGGTCGCGCCATGTTGCCTTGCTATCTCCTCATTTGTCAAAGCTTCTAGGGGCTCTTATGTCCAGAAAAAATCGTCAAAATGTTTTGTAGCGTTTCGACTCCATTTGGTACTAATTTTTTGGAAAACCAAAAACAAGCAGAAGGCAGGAACTAGCACTAGGTACTGGGTTAATGGGCCATTTCCCAAAAAGATATAAAATAACATAAAAATGCATATAAAGTATCCAAGATTGATAATATAATAGCATGAAACAAGCAAAAATTATAGATATGTTGGAAACATATCAGCATCCCCAAGCTTAATTCCTGCTTGTCCTCGAGTAGTTATGTGATAAAAGCAGAATTTTTGATGTTGAATGCTACCTAGCATGTGTATCATGTAATCTCTTTATGGTATAAATGATGAGAAACGATGGAGTAACAATATCAACATAATAATATGCATGAATATAAGAAGCATAATCATTACCTTTTCAAAATATACGATCCTAACAAATGTTATCCACACTCATTTTATCATGTTAGCATGGCATGACTCCGCCTTCACCGCATAAATATAAATCATGAGCACCCTGGTGTCAAACCAAGCAATTGGATCGTACTTCTAACGCGCTTTAACATTTTCATCCCCACGCAATACATGGGTGTGAGCCATGGATATAACACTATAGGTGGAATAGAATGCGGTGGTAGAGATCAATAAGGAGAAGTCAAAAGGAAGAAAGTCTCGCATCGACTTGATGGATCAACGGGCTATGGAGATGCCCATCAATCTATATAAATGCGAGGAGTACGGATTGCCATGCAACGGATGCATTAAGAGCTATAAGTGTATGAAATCTCAATGGAAACTAAGTCGGTGTGCATCCAACTTGCTTGCTCATGAAGACCTCAGGCATTTGAGGAAGCCCGTCATCGGAATATACAAGCCAAGTTCTATAACATAAAGTCCCCACTAGTATATGAAAGTGATAACTCATGAGACTCCCTATATGAAGAACATGGTGCTACTCTAAAGCACAAGTTTGGAAAAGGATAGTAACATTGCCCCTTCTCTCTTTTTCTCTCATTTTTTGTTGGGCTCTTTTGGCCTCTTTTTTTTCGTCCGGAGTCTCATCCCGACTTGTGGGGGAATCATAGTCTCCATCATCCTTTCCACACTATGACAATGCTCTCATAATGATGAGCGTCACACTTTTATTTACTTACAACTCAATATTACCACTTGATAAAACTGAAAATATGACTCTATATGAATGCCTCTGGCAGTGTACCAGGATGTGCGATGTTGCATGGCAATATATCTCAGAATAGCTATGGAAATGCCATAATAGGTAGGTATGGTGGCTTTTTTGAGGAAGATATAAGGAGGCTTATGTGTGACAGAGCGTATCATATCACGGGTTTTGGATGCATCGGAGAAGTTTGCACGAACTCTCGAGGTGAGAAAAGGAAATGCACGGTACCGAAGAGGCTAGCAAATTGCATAAGGATAAGAGTGTGTATAATCCATGGACTCACATTAGTCATAAAGAACTCACATAGTTACTGTGAAAGCCTATTAGCCCTCGAAGCAAAGTACTACTCGCATGCCCCTAGGGAATTGGTTGGTAGGAGTTAACCATCACGCCCATCCAATTATAACAACACTCAAGGATTTCAATCAGAATAGCATGCCATGACCAACACTTAGATGAGAAGTTAATAACAAGCTTTAATACCGATATTTCTACTAACCATTGATCATGAACCTATATCCTTTCATATTACGACATCAGTATCATTAAACCATACGTTCCATATTTAGTGATCTACATGAATTTTTTTATTATATCCCCCTTGAATACATATCCTTTATGGAGCAGTCTTATAACCCATGCATACTGCCATTACTATTTGTTAGACTCTCAAAAAGATTTAAGTGAAGCATGAGAGTGCAACTATTTCTATAAAATATAACTACCGTCGTGCTCTAAAAGATATAAGTGAAGCACCAGAGCAACATCCTTGCTCAAAAGATATAAGTGAAGCACATAGAGTATTCAAACAAATCACGAATAAATGTGTGTCCCTCTCAAAAGGTGTGCCCAGCAAACAATGATTGTGGCAAACTAAAAAGAAAAGAAAGCAACGACTATGGTGCAAGACGCTCCAAGCAAAACTCATATCATGTGATGAATAAAAATGTAGCTCTAAGTAATTAACATACCGATAGATTGTAGACGAAAGAGGGGATGCCATCTTGGGCATCCCCAAGCTTAGATGCTTGTGTCTTCCTTGAATATTACCTTGGGTTGCCTTGGGCATCCCTAAGCTTAGGGTCTTGCCGCTCCTTATTCGTTCACCCATCGTGATCTCCCCCAAAACTTGAAAACTTCAGCACACAAAACTCAACAGAAACCTTGTGAGATCCGTTAGTATAATAAATAGATCATAAACTTTAGGTACTGTTATGAACCCATTCATATTTTATTCTTGCATAATACCTACTGTATTCTAACTTCTCCATGACTTATACCCCTGATATAATCCATAACATCATCAAAACAAGAGAACTATGTAATAGAAAACATAATGTATCTAAAACAGAACAATTTGTAGTGACCTGAATAAAAATCACACTTTTGTAACTAAAAAATAATCCAAATCCTGATTTTTTCACAAAATCAAGTCAACTATCATCCAAATCATCCCAAAGGTTTTACTTGGCACAAACACTAATTGAAACATAAAAACACAATCATAACAGTAGCAATAATTGTGTCAATACACCAAAACAGAAAGTAAAAGCAAAAAATAAAGATAACTATTGGGTTGACTCCCAACAAGCGCTATTGTTTTATGTCCCTAGCTAGGCGTAAGGCATTGTTTCAAGTATTGTCATCTTTAGTTTTCACCACCCTAGATGAGATTTTCTCAAAGCCTGGAGGTACCTTACACGTCCCATTAGTTTCAGAGAATGACGCAATTTTATTATCTAAGGTATCAAGCCTCTTGTTGCAAATGGTAAGAAGGGAATTCATGCGATTGAGATTTGCACTAAGGATTTTGAGTGATTCATTAGACTTTTGCAACTCAACTATTTTTTTTGCATATCCCCCATTTTTTCTAAGATTTGGATTCCTTCTTGAGTATAATTGAATCCCTTTTGTGTGGGCGGGGGGGTCCCTACGATCCCCTCTATTATTTCACAAGTAGTATTAGCATCACTTTTAATAAAATTCACTTTAGCGGCAAAATCCAGAAGTTGTCTATTAGGCATAGTGAGCCTCACATAAATTTTTTGAAGAAAGATTTTTATATCACCTTTTGTGGTACATATACGATAAGATTCCATTATTCTATAGCAAGCATCTTCTAGATTTTCTCATTGTATATATTTAAAGTAAAGAATTTCAAAATCAGGAGAGAGAGGGGAGGAATGGTAGCACTAGACATAGTGACAAAGCAAGCAAACGAGCAAATCGATGAAGTAAAATATTTTTGTGTTTTTAATTTTTGTGAGAAGTGGAGGGAGATGAAAAAAGAGAGGCAGATAAAAACTAGAGCAAGTAGATGATAGTTTGAGTGAAGGTACTTGGTAGGATTTGATGATGTCTCCCTAGCAACGGCGCCAAAAATTCTTCCCGCTACTTGTAAACTGCGTTGTTTTTTTCCCCGAAGAGGAGGGGTGAAGCAGTACAATAGAGATAAGTATTTCCCCTAGTGAGAACCGAGGTTTATCGAACCAATAGGAGAATCACACAAACCCTCATGAACAACACCTGCACAGACAAAAGCAAACACTTGCACCCAACACAGGCAAGAGGGTTATCAATCCCCTTGAACTCGTTACTTGCATGGATCAAATCTTGTATAGGTAGATAGATAAATTGAAAAACAAAATAAAAGTAAATAAACTGTAGCAAGGTATTTTGTGTTTTATAATATGATAAATGTAGACCCAGGGGCCATAGTTTTCACTAGAGGCTGCTCTCTCGAACACATAGTATGCGGTGGGTAAACAAATTACTATTGGGCAATTGATAGAAAAGCGCATAGTTATGACGTATTCATGGCAATGATCACACATATATAGGCATCATGTCCGTGACGAGTAGACCGACTCCTGCCTACATCTATTACAATTACTCTACCAATCGACCGCTATCCATCATGCATCTATAGTATTAAGTTCTTGACAAACAGATTAACGCTTTAAGCAAGATGACATGATGTAGACAAAGTGAACCTAATCAATATGAATAAACCCTGTTGTTTTATCCTTAGTAACAACAATACAATACATGCCTCGTTACCCTTCCTGTCACTGGGTGAGGACACCGTAAGATTGAACCCACTATAAAGCACCTCTCCCACTGAAGATAAATCAATCTAGTTGGCCAAAACAAATGAATATATCGAAGAGAAATACAAAGCTATCATAATCATGCATAATAAAGTTCAGAAAAGACTCAGTTATTTTCAATGAATAATATGATCATAAACCCACAATTCATCGGATCCCAACAAACACACCGCAAAAGAAGATTGCATCGAATAGAACTCCAAGAAGACCAAGGAGAACATTGTATTGAAGATCAAAGAGAGAGAGAAGAAGCCATCTAGCTACTAGCTATGGACCTATAGGTCTATGGTAAACTACTCACGCATCATCGAAAGGCGGCAAGCACTACAAAAACAAGACACATCCGTAACATTTTGGCTGAACGATTTTTTTTCTGTCATACTTATGACACTTCTATGATGATAATTGTGACAAAACCCGGTATCATCATAGATGTGGTGGGCTCTTATTTCTATGACAAAAAATCATGACAAAAAATGGGCTTTTCGTCCTGGGCGGGCCGGAGACGCGGTTGCATGACATTCTTTGGGCCGTCCATGACGGAAAAAACCATGGTAAAAGCGAGGGCGAGGAAAAATTTGGGGAGTTCCCGGTTACAGTGGGTGGTCGGGGGCCGAGCGATGCGCGTTTCTCTCGTACACGTACGAGCGTGTGTGCGAGGCATTGGCTCTAACTGAACCCGAGCGAGGCGTTGGGGTCTAACTGAACCCGAGGGATTGCACTGCAGGCTACGTGTTACTGAACGCGAGCGATCGATCGATGGCTGTTAACTGAACCCAATCGAGCGATTCCTTCGCTACTGCTGCTAACTGAAGCCGATCGATGCTGCCTCTGGATGAATAGTGAGCGTCGAGGGAGGGGGGGTTGGATGAATAGTGAGCGGTGGGGTGGATGAACAGGACCCGTGGCGTTGCCTATGGATGAACAGGACCCCGATCGATCGAGCCGGTTGGGGCTGGATGAGCAGGACCCCGTGGAGGGCTGGATCAACAGGACAACCCCATGGAGGGCTGGATGAACAGTAGACGATGGAGGGGTGGATGAAAAGTAGCCCGTGGAGGGGTGGTTGAACAGGAGCCCGTGGAGAGGGGTGGTTGAACAGTAGACGGTGGAGTAGCGCGCGGTGGAGGCTGGATGAACAGGAGCCCGTGGATGAACAGTCGCAGGTGGAGGCTGGAGGAGGTCGATGGTGGATGAACAGTAGCCCGTGGAGGCTGGAGGAGGTCGGCGGTGGAGATGAACAGTATCCCGTGGAGTCCTGTTTTGCGGTACGCCACACCCCTCTCGATGAATAGGACCCCCGTTTCGACCGTAGCGTTCCAACACAAGTTCGTTTCGTCCGTTTTGCGGTACGCCACACCCCTCCTGATCAACAGGACCCCGTTTCGACCGTAGGAGGTCCGTTTCCTCCGTTTTGCGGTACGACAGACCCCTCTTGATGAACATGATCCCATTTCCAACGTGGCCGGTCAAACACAAGGCCATTTCCTCCATTGTGCGGTACGCCAGGCCTCGTTTCCATCGCCTGTTCCGTCCAAGCCGGTTGGCTCCCACGCATTCCGTTGCCTCCCGATGAACACGACGCATTCCGTTGCCTCCCGATGAACATAACGCACTCCGTTGGCTCCCCATGAGCACGACCACGACGCAATTTCTCCATTCCGAGCAGACATGTACACGAGCCCTGGCCGTACGTATGTGCGAGTAGGCATTCGAGACCCCGCCCGCATGTACGTACATGGCCGTATTTTCTTTCTTGCATCCTGGCTGTTGTACGTACGTGTACATGCTATGTGCGCACCTCTACTATGACACGTGCGCGCCTCCACATCGACCAGTATATATGTACGTACACGTTCGCCACCAGAATGACAATGCTACATACGCTTCGACCAGGTGGGTCCCGACTGTCAGACACTTCCTTGCGTGCGAAGATGTAGATGGTGGGTCCCAGCAGTCAGGGGGGTGAATCGTTTTTTTATTTTTGCCCGAACGCACTTCCTTGCGTGCGAAGATGTAGCTGGTGGGTCCCAGCAGTCAGGGGGGCAAATCATTTTTTTTCCCAGACACACTTCCTTGCATGCAAAGATGTAGATGGTGGGTCCCAGCAGTCAAGGGGGAAACGTTTTTTTCATGAAATATGGTGGCCCGTCTGGTGGGTCCCCGTTGTCAGGTGGAGAAATAATTATTTTGCACGTAATAAGGAGGCACTTCCTTGCGGCTGTCGTGGACTCAGCTGTCAGCCTCTCCACGTATACTCTTCCGATGGAAGTTGGTCATTGACCACGTTGACCACGCCGCACCGAGAGCACCACGGCGGTGGACGACGGCGAGGCCTAGGAAGGGGATGACGCGGAGCCGGGGAAGACGCGGCAGTGGATTGATGACCCACAAGTATAGGGGATCTATCGTAGTCCTTTCGATAAGTAAGAGTGTCGAACCCAACGAGGAGCAGAAGGAAATGATAAGCGGTTTTCAGCAAGGTATTCTCTGCAAGTACTGAAATAAGTGGTAACAGATAGTTTTGTGATAGAATAAATTGTAACGAGCAAAAAGTAACAAAAGTAAATAAAGTGCAGCAAGGTGGCCCAATCCTTTTTGTAGCAAAGGAAAAGCCTGGACAAACTCTTATAATAGGAAAAGCGCTCCCGAGGACACATGGGAATATCGTCAAGCTAGTTTTCATCACGCTAATATGATTCGCGTTCGGTACTTTGATAATTTGATATGTGGGTGAACCGGTGCTTGGGTACTGCCCTGACTTGGACAAGCATCCCACTTATGATTAACCTCTATTGCAAGCATCCGCAACTACAACAAAAGTATTAAGGTAAACCTAACCATAGCATGAAACATATGGATCCAAATTAGCCCCTTACGAAGCAACGCATAAACTAGGGTTTAAGCTTCTGTCACTCTAGCAACCCATCATCTACTTATTACTTCCCAATGCCTTCCTCTAGGACCAAATAATGGTAAAGTGTTATGTAGTTGACATTCACATAACACCACTAGAGGTTAGACAACATACATCTTATCAAAATATCGAACGAATACCAAATTCACATGACTACTAATAGCAAGACTTCTCCCTTGTCCTCAGGAACAAACATAACTACTCACAAAGCATATTCATGTTCATAATCAGAGGGGTAATATTGTGCATAAAGGATCTGAACATATGATCTTCCACCAAATAAACCAACTAGCATCAACTACAAGGAGTAATCAACACTACTAGCAACCTACTAGCACCAATCCCGGACTTGGAGACAAGAACTGGATACAAGAGATGAACTAGGGTTTGGAGATGAGATGGTGCTGGTGAAGATGTTGATGGAGATTGCCCTCTCCTGATGAGAGGAGCGTTGGTGATGACGATGGTGATGATTTCCCCCTCCCGGAGGGAATTGTCCCCGGCAGAACAGCTCTGCCGGAGCCCTAGATTGGTTCCACCAAGGTTCCGCCTCGTGGCAGTGGAGTCTCGTGCCGAAAGCTTCTCCTCTATTTTTTTCTCATCGAAAGACTTCATATGGGAGAAGATGGGCATCGGAGAGCCACCAGGGGGCCCACGAGGTAGGAGGGCACGCCCAGGGGGGGGGCGCCCCCACCCTCGTGAGCAGGGTGTGGCCCCCCTGGCCTTCATCTTTGGCGACGATTTTTCTTTATTTGTTCTAAGGTATTCCGTGGAGTTTCAGGACTTTTGGAGTTGCGCAGAATAGTCCTTCAGTATTTGCTCCTTTTCCAGCCCAGAATTCCAGCTGCCGGCATTCTCCCTCTTCATGTAAATCTTGTAAAATAAGAGAGAATAGCCATAAGTATTGTGACATAACATGAAATAACATCCCATAATGCAATAAATATCGACATAAAAGCATGATGCAAAATGGACGTATCATGGATGTCCACGCGGAGAGGACTACGAGGGTTCACTGGTTTGGCTGCGGGGTGAGGCTGTCGTCGCCGCAGAATAACAGGGGGTGTGGGAGAGTAGAGGGATGGCCTGGCCAGCGGTGGGAGTTGTAGGAGGCGGTGAGGCCTCCACGGCATCACAGCCGGCCACGGGAGGCAGGAGCATGCAGCATGACCGGCGCTGCTTTGGGCGGCTGGAGCAAGAAGACCAGAGGTTGAACAAGCACTACGGCCATTGGATGGACATCGTACGGTCACTGGAGCTAGAATCTTTCATATTGACTAAAGTTGACAAAGGCCTCCGTCCTAGTCAACTTAGTAGGCCCACAAGTCAGCCTCCCACCATGGTGGGTCCCAGCTAGCAGGGGGAGTATTCATTTTTTGTGCGTAATAAGGAGGCACTTCCGGTGGGTCCGATCTGACAGCGGGGGGAACATTTTTTCCACGAAATACAGTGGCTCATCCTGTGGGTCCCTGCAGTCAAGGAGGAAAAGTTTTTTTTGCGAAATACTGGTGGCCCGTCCGGTGGGTCCCTGCTGTCAGGTGGAGGAATAATTATTTTCCGTGTAATAAGGAGTCACTTCCTTACGGCTGTCATGGACCCAGCTGTCAGCCTCTCCACGTACAGTACTCTTCCGATGGAAGTCGGTCATTGACCACATTGACCACGCCGTGCCGAGAGCACCACGGCGGTGGACGATGGCGAGGCCTAGGAAGGGGACGACGTGGAGCCGGGGAAGACGCGGCAGTGGATGCCCACTCGGAGAGGAGTACGAGTGGGGGAGTCCTGGACTAGGGGGTGTCCGGATAGCCGAACTATCATCATCGACCGGACTCCAAGACTATGAAGATACAAGATTGAAGACTTTGTCCCGTGTCCGAATGGGACTTTCCTTGGCGTGGAAGGCAAGCTTGGCGATACGGATATGTAGATCTCCTACCATTGTAACCGACTCTGTGTAACCCTAGCCCTCTCCGGTGTCTATATAAACCGGATGGTTTTAGTCCGTAGGACAGAACAACAATCATACCATAGGCTAGCTTATAGGGTTTAGCCTCCTTGATCTCATGGTAGATCTACTCTTGTAATACCCACATCATCAATATCAATCAAGCAGGATGTAGGGTTTTACCTCCATCAAGAGGGCCCGAACCTGGGTAAAACATCGTGTCCCTTGTCTCCTGTTACCATCCGCCTAGACGCACAGTTCGGGACCCCCTACCCGAGATCCGCCGGTTTTGACACCGACATTGGTGCTTTCATTGAGAGTTCCTCTGTGTCGTCACCGATAGGCTCGATGGCTCCTTCGATCATCAACAACGACGCGGTCCAGGGTGAGACTTTTCTTCCCGGACAGATCTTCGTATTCGGCGGCTTTGCACTGCGGGCCAATTCGTTTGGCCATCTGGAGCAGATCGAAAGCTACGCCCTTGGACGTCAGGTCAGATTTGGAAGTCTGAACTTCACGGCTGACATCCGCGGAGACTTGATCTTTGATGGATTCGAGCCACAGCCGAGCGCGCCGCACTGTCACGATGGGCATGATTTAGCTCTGCTGCCGGACAGTGCCCTGGAGGCCGCACACGAGTCCGCTCCGACCCTCGATTCGGAGCCGGCTGTGCAGATCGAGGACGGGTGGTTAGACACCGCCTCGGGGGCTGCAACCTCTACGGCAATAGAGCCGAATACTTACCTTGTCCCTTGTGAAGCTCGTGACTCCGAGGTGCCGGACTCCTTGCCAGACTCCGAACCTCCCGCGCCCCCTCCAATCGAATCCGATTGGGCGCCGATCATGGAGTTCACCGCTGCGGACATCTTTCAGCACTCACCTTTCGGCGACATTCTGAGTTCGCTAAAGTATCTCTCGTTATCAGGAGAGCCCTGGCCGGACTGCGGTCAGGACGGTTTTGACGCGGACGACGAAGAAATTCAAGTCCCACCCACCACCCACTTAGTAGCCACTGTCGATGATTTAACCGACATGCTAGACTTCGACTCCGAAGACATTGACGGTATGGACGACGATGCCGGAGACGACCAAGAACCAGCGCCTACTGGGCACTAGAAAGCCACCTCGTCATATGACATATACATGGTGGATATCCCGAAGGATGGGAATGGCGAGGGAACAGCGGAGGAAGATCCCTCCAAGAAATAGCCCAAGCACCGGCGTCAGCGGTGCCGCTCTAAATCCCGCCACAGCAAGAATGGAGATTCCGGCACCGGAGATAATAATACCCCAGACAGTGCCGAAGACAACCCCCTCCAGCAAGATTCAGCGCAGGAGGACGAAGAAGCCAGCCCTCATGAGAGAGCGGCAGACGAAGAGGTAGAGGATGATAATTACATGCCTCCCTCCGGAGACGAGGCAAGCCTCGACGACGACGAATTTGTCGTGCCTGAGGATCCCATCGAACAAGAGCATTTTAAACGCAGGCTTATGGCCACGGCAAACAACCTCAAGAAAAAGCAGTAACAGCTTAGAGCTGATCAAGATCTGCTAGCCGACAGATGGACCGAAGTCCTTGCGACCGAAGAGCATGAGCTCGAACGCCCCTCCAAAAGCTACCCCAAACGCAAGTTGCTCCCCCGATTAGAGGAGGAGGCATGTAAACCTGCATCACCAGAGCACAATACGGCTGACCGGCCACCTCGTGGCCGCGACAGAGAGGCCTCTAGGCCCTCCACTAGAACCGTACCCCGGCATCGCTCGAAAAGCACAAGGCCACAGGGGAACGCTTCGGACTTGCGAGATATATTGGAGGATAAGGCAAGACAATCAAGATCGATCTACAGATTGCATGGGCGCCCCATGATACGTGACGACAACCGTCGTGCCGGACACAGTAAGTCCGGCCGGGCCGAACACAGTAGACAAAGCTCGTTGGAGCTCCGTTGCGATATAGCTGAATACAGAGGCGCCGCACACCACTATGCTTCACAGATGAAGTAATGGATCATCAAATCCCCGAAGGGTTTAAACCCGTGAATATTGAATCCTATGATGGCACAACAGACCTCGCGGTTTGGATCGAAGACTATCTCCTTCATATCCACATGGCCCGCGGTGACGATCTTCACGCCATCAAATACCTCCCACTCAAGCTTAAAGGACCAGCTCGGCATTGGCTTAACATCTTGTCAGCAGAATCAATTGGGTTTGGGAGGACCTGGAAGCCGCATTCCTTGATAACTTCCATGGCACATATGTGCGACCACCAGACGCTGACGACCTAAGCCACATAATTCAGCAGCCAGACGAATCGGCCAGACAATTCTGGACACGGTTCTTAACTAAGAAAAATCAAATCGTCGACTGTCCGGATACGGAGGCCCTCGCAGCCTTCAAACATAACATCCGCGACGAGTGGCTTGCCCGGCACCTGGGACAGGAAAAGCCGAAATCCATGGCAGCCCTCACATCACTAATGACCCGCTTCTGCGCGGGAGAGGACAGCTGGCTAGCCCGCAGCAACAACCTCAGCAAAAATTCTAGCAGTCCGGATACCAAGGACCGCAATGGCAGGTCGTGTCACAACAAGAACAAACGCCGCATTAACGGCCACAATAATGAGGATACGTCAGTCAATGCCGGATTCAGAGGCTCCAAACCCGGTCAGCGGAAAAAGCCATTCAAAAGAACTACTCCGGGTCCGTCCAATTTGGACCGAATACTCGATCGCTCGTGCTAGATACACGGCACCCTCGAAAAGCCAGCCAACCACACCAACATGGACTGTTGGGTATTCAAGAAGGCAGGCAAGCTAATTGCCGAAAACAATGGCAAGGGGATGCATAGCGATGACGAAGAAAAGACCCGACCGCCGAACAATAGAGGACAGAAGGGTTTCTCCCTACAAGTGCGGATGGTGAACATGATATACGCAACCCACATACCCAAGAGGGAGCGGAAGCGTGCACTCAGGGACATATACGCGATGGAGCCAGTCGCCCCGAAGTTCAACCCATGGTCCTCCTGCCCGATCACTTTTGATCGAAGGGACCACCCCACCAGCATCCGCCACGGCGGATTCGCCGCATTGGTTTTAGACCCAATCGTCGATGGATTTCACCTCACCAGAGTCCTGATGGACGGCGGCAGCAGCCTGAACCTGCTTTATCAGGACACAGTGTGCAAGATGGGCATAGACCCCTCAAGGATTAAACCCACAAAGACGACCTTCAAAGGCGTCATACCAGGTGTAGAGGCCAATTGTACGGGCTCAGTTACACTGGAAGTGGTCTTCAGATCCCCGGATAACTTCCGAAGCGAGGAGTAAATCTTCGACATAGTTCCGTTCCGCAGCGGCTATCATGCTCTGCTCGGACGGACCGCGTTTGCAAAGTTCAACGCGGTGCCGCACTACGCATACCTCATGCTCAAGATGCCAGGCCGTCGAGGAGTCATCACGGTCAATGGAAATACTAAACGCTCCCTCCGAACGGAGGAACATACAGCGGCTCTCGCGGTAGAAGTACAATGCAGCCTCTTAAGGCAATTCTCGAGTCCGGCTGTTAAGTGAACGGACATGGCTAAACGCGCCCGGAGTAACCTACAACAAGACCACCTGGCATGTTCCGAGCATGCATAGCAATGCGGCCCCAACCCCAGCCCTCGCAAGATTGCAAGACTAGTCCTTCGCGTACATCATTATGCTCTGGAGATACCATGGGCATAGGGGGAGGGGCACGACCATGACAGGCCCAGAATGCGGCTTAACCACATCAGGGGCTCCCAAATGTGTCATTCTTTTTTTTCTTTTTCTTTCTTACCCACAGGACTCCGTTCACCAGAGGCCCTGTCCGGCAATTGACCGGCTGAACTCACGATGCAACAGCCAGGGGAGGAGAAAGGCTACGACGAATATTCAGGTGGTCTCCATTACGAGCATTAAATCTGTTTTATACACCATTCCGCAGCCTACCCCTGGAGGGGGACATGTTTAATAGTCCCATCCCTTGCTTACCGCACTATTTGTATAGTTCTGCATTCATGGCAGCATTACTTACATAAACAATGCAGCACCTTTTTTGCTTATAATTGCATTCCTTTCTTATACATATGTTCATTTATGACATGTCGCATTCGTACACTTTGGTACGGCTAAATACACCAGGGGCTTAAGTTCCCGACATTATGGTGTGATGAGTCCGAACACTTTCACAAGTGCGGCACCCCGAACTTATAACATTATATGCATCGGCTCCGAATCATGTCTTGGGTCAATAGTTGGGTTTGCCCGGCTCCCATGTTTTGGTACCTTACGTTCCGTTGTATCGGCTAAGGTAGCACTGGGAGAACCACTGCGATTGCGCCCTAGTTGAGCTGGGCGAGCGCCTCAGTGGAGAAAGCTAAAACTGACCGTCATGATAAGGCGAGAGCCGATCGCTGTTCGAGAGGTTTTTTCGAGTCCCTAAAGACTTATGCCGCTTAGAGCGAGGAACCGGCTTTGTCCGGCCCAGGCGTGGATAGCACCCCGAATTCGGCCTTCCGAACACTAGGGGCTTCACCGGAATTTAAAATTATAGAATTCTATGGCTAAGTGAGAGTGTTCAAGCATTATAAGTCCGGTTGCCTCGTTCGTTGTGTTGAGTGCCTCCCTAGATGGACCCAAATATGGGAACAAGAGTGCTCAAATTCATCCCGAACACCCCAGCACTCGTGGCATGGGGGCTGAAGCCGACGACTTGCCATCTCTCAGATTTGATAAACAGCCGCACAGAAGGTAATATTTTAAATCAACAAGCGTTTCTTAGCGCATATGAACAAAGTTTTCAGCGCACAGGATAACAAAATGCGAGTCTACTCAAATATTACATCATTGGAGCACTCACCCGCAATAATGCGGGCACCCTTCAGGACACCCTTATAATACATCTCAGGCGTGCGATACTCCTTGCCCGGTGGTGGCGCATCCGTCACAAGCTTCTCAGCATCCATCTTGCCCCAGTGCACCTTAGCACGGGCAAGGGCCCGATGGGCACCTTCAATACAGGCGGATCGCTTGACGACATCAACCCATGGACAAGCATCCACCAGCCGCCGCACCAGGCCGAAGTAGCTCCCAGGCATGGCCTCATTGGGCCACAGCCGAACTATGAGGCCCTTCATGGCCTGTTCGGCCACCTTGTGGAGCTCGACCAGCTGCTTCAGCTGGTCGCTAAGGGGCACCGGATGTCCGGCCTCAGCATACTGAGACCAGAAGACCTTCTCCGTCGAGCTCCCCTCATCGGCCCTGTAGAAAGCCGTAGCATCGGACACGCTGCAGGGTAGATCTGCGAACGCTCCTGGAGAGCTCTGAATTCGGGTAAGTAACAGGTAATTCATATTCACATGCTTGCTTTGCATGAAAAATGCCTTACCCGCCGCTATTTTCTTCAACGCCTCGATTTCCTGAAGGGCCTTGTGGGCTTCGGCCTTGGCGGCTTTGGCACTCTCAAGAGCCGATGCAAGCTCGGACTCTCGAGTCTTCGAGTCGCGCTCCAAACTCTCATGCTTTTCCACGAGAGCTTGGAGCTCTTGCTGTAACTCCGCCACCCGCGCCTCCTGCTTCTCTCGCCCAGCATGCTCCACGGCCGCATTACGTTCGGCCGCGGACACCGCCTCCTTCAGGGTCGCCACCTCGTTCGTGGCCCCTAAAGTACCCACGTTATCCTTGTCATTTCTCTTGCAACCAAATCCTTTTCTATAAGGTACAACTTTAATAAGGTGTTACTCACCTTCTTTGTCCTCGAGCTGCTTCTTGGCACGGCCGAGCTCGTTCTTGGACCGCTCGAGGCTTTTCTTCAAAGCATCAACCTCTGCAGTCAGTGCGGCAGAGGTCAGCAGCGCAGCCTGCAATCCCGTATTGACATATTTTTTAAGACTCCTGCGTATATCTTTTAAGATCCTCAGTCCGGCTTTTCTCTCCGAACACCGAACTGAGCATCAGGGGCTACTTTCTATGCGATACTATTTTACATATATTAATATTCTTACCTCAAAGCCTGTTAGAAGGCTGCTGCAGGCTTCGGTCAGCCCGCTTTTGGCGAGCTGGACCTTCTGAATCACCGCACTCATGACAGTGCGGTGTTCCTCCTTGATGGAAGCGCCGTTGAGCGCCTCCAGCAAGTTATCCGGCACCTCCGGTTGGACGGAGGCCGCTGGCGTCACGGTCTTGCCCTTCTTATGAAGGGGCTGCCTGTCGGACTCCGGAACCACTGCAGGTTCCGGTGCGGAGTCCGGTACGAAGTCCGGGAGGTTGCCCTGTGGCACCTCCGGGTCCTCCTCCTCCGGGTGGGTCCCTCTCTGGGATCCCACCTTAGCGTCTTCGGTGTCACGAGGGGAAGAGGCGGTTGGGAGTGAAGTACTATTCACATCTGACGTACCCAAGGACCCGCTCGACGAAGCGGGAAGATCGTCCTTGGGCGGACTGCAGGGTTGTATGCGGCATTAGAAAGACACCATGTGGCAAAAAGAAAAATCATGAAGTTGTTCGGGAGTCCGGATACTTACGATCTCGCCAGGGGCTTGGCCCTTGGAGGCCAATCCTCGTCGTCGTCACCGGCGTTGGTGGAACAGTCCGGGGGAAGAGTCCTTCCCTTCTTGGACCCTTCGGCCTCCCTCGTTGCGGAGGCCTTCCTTTTCTTCCCTCCCCCCGCTGGGGGAGAGGCCTCTTTCTTCTCCTCCTCGTCCTCGTGGGAGGAGTCCGCCTCGGAGTCGTCGGACACCTGAAAACGGGAACTCTTTCGAGTGCCCGTGGCCTTCTTCTTGGCCTTCTTCTCCGGCACCACGTGGGGTGCCGGAACCAGCAGCCCCGCTAAGCGGGCGTCCGCTGGGTCTTCTGGCAAAGGGGCCAGACAGTTAGTCTGCTCGGCCTTCTTCAGCCAGTCCTGTCAAAGGAGAGGGAGTTTAGATCCCGCATAGAGTCAAACTATGGAAAACAAGTGTCCCGTAAAGGGTAGAATCGCTTACCTCGCTAGCCTGGCGCTGCAAGCTGAATCCGCGATCTTCGGTAGCGGATGCGGGAGCCTCGGCGCCCTTAAACAGCACCTTCCAGACATCTTCGTACTTAGTGTCGAAGAGCCCGCTCAAGGTTCGGTGCTGGGCCGGATCAAACTCCCACAATTTGAAGGCCCGTTGTTGGCACGGGAGAATCCGGCGGATGAGCATGACCTGAACTACGTTGACAAGCTTGAGCTTCTTGCTCACTAACTTTTGGACGCAGGCTTGGAGTCCGGTCAGCTCCTCCAAATCGCCCCAGGTCAGGCCACTCTCTTTCCAAGAGGTGACCGTGTGGGGATGCCAGATCTGAACTCGGGGGCCGCTGCCCATTTAGGGTCACACGGCTCGGTGATGTAGAACCACCCCAATTGCCACCCCTTGATGGTTTCCACGAAGGCACCCTCGAGCCAAGTAACGTTGGGCATCTTGCCCACCATGGCGCCTCTGCACTCCGCTTGGCTGCCCTTCACAACCTTCGGCTTGACATTGAAGGTCTTGAGCCACAAGCCGAAGTGGGGCTAGATGCAGAGGAAGGCCTCACACACGACGATAAACGCCAAGATGTTGAGGATGAAATTCGGGGCCAGATCATGGAAATCCAGGCCGTAGTAGAACATGAGCCCCCGGACAAAGGGGTGGAGTGGGAAGCCCAGTCCGCGGAGGAAATGGGGAAGGAATACCACCCTCTCATGGGGCCTGGGGGTGGGGATGGGCTGCCCCTCGTCGGGGAGCCGGTGCGCAATGTCGCTGGACAGATATCCGGCGCTGCGCAACTCTTGATGTGCCCCTCCGTAACGGAGGAGGCCATCCACTTGCCTCCCGCTCCGGACATAGTTGGAGAAGGTTGAGGTGAGATGTGCGGACTTGGGCGCTGGAGCTCGAGTGCACGGAGATGGATAAGCAAAGGAGGAAGAAGGCGCAGGTAAAAAGGTGGATCCTTATCCCCTTATATATGGGCGGACGAAACTATGCGTCCCCACCGGCCTGATAAAACTCGCTTTTCTCCCAAGCGCCGCAATCAATGGCGTGTTTGGGTTACCCACGTCCGTATTGATGGGAATCCAGGAATAAGGGGAACACGATCTCTGCTTCGACAAGACGTGCCAAGGAAACCGCTTCGCTAAACGCGCTGAGGTGGTATGATAAAAATGATTCAAGTAAAGGCTTGGTTGTGGTGTGACGTCACGCCATGAAATACGTCAGCAGATTGAACTTGTGTAAATATTATTCTCTCTACGGTGGAATGTGGAATTTATTTTGCAGAGCTGGACACTATCCAGGTGTTCACAATCTTCTATAAATTATTCGGAGGAGGAACCCGCCTTGCAATGACGAAGACAATATGCGCGCCGGACTCGTCGTCATTGAAGCCTGGTTCAGGGGCTACTGAGGGAGTCCTGGACTAGGGGGTGTCCGGATAGCCGAACTATCATCATCGACCGGACTCCAAGACTATGAAGATACAAGATTGAAGACTTCGTCCCGTGTCCGGATGGGACTTTCCTTGGTGTGGAAGGCAAGCTTGGCGATACGGATATGTAGATCTCCTACCATTGTAACCGACTCTGTGTAACCCTAGCCCTCTCCGATGTCTATATAAACCGGATGGTTTTAGTCCGTAGGACAGAACAACAATTATACCATAGGCTAGCTTCTAGGGTTTAGCCTCCTTGATCTCGTGGTAGATCTACTCTTGTAATACCCACATTATCAATATCAATCAAGCAGGACGTAGGGTTTTACCTCCATCAAGAGGGCCCAAACCTGGGTAAAACATCGTGTCCCTTGTCTCCTGTTACCATCCGCCTAGACGCACAGTTCGGGATCCCCTACCCGAGATCCGCCGGTTTTGACACCGACAACGAGGGTTCACTGGTTCGGCTGCGCTATCGTCGCCGTAGAATAAAAGGGGGTGTGGGTGAGTGGAGTGGAGGGATGGCCTGTCCAGCAGTGGGAGTAGTATGGGGGCGGTGAGGCCTCCGCAACAGCACAGCCGGCCATGGGAGGCAGGAGCAGGCGGCACGACCGGCGCTTCTTTGGGTGGCTGGAGCAAGAAGACCAGAGGTTGAAGAAGCACTACAGCCATTGGATCGACATCGTACGGTTACTCGAGCTAGAATCGTGCATATTGACTAAGTTGACAAAGCCCTCCATCCCCGTCAACTTAGTAGGCCCACTATACTGGGTCCCAGCTAGCAGGGGGAGTATTCATTTTTTTGTGCGTAATAAGGAGGCACTTCCTTGCATGCGAAGATATAGCTGGTGGGTCCGAGCTGTTAGCGACGGTAATGTTTTTTTCACGAAATACAGAGGCCCTTTTGGTGGGTCCCAGATGTCAGGTGGAGGAATCATTATTTTGCGCGTAATAAGGAGGCATTTCCTTGCGTGCGGCCGTGGACCCAGCTGTCAGCCTCTTCATGTACAGTCCACTTCAGATGCATGTCAGTCGTTGACCACGCCACGCCGAGAGCACCAGGGCGGTGGACGACGACGAGGCCTAGGAAGGGAACGACACGGAGCTAGGGAAGACTAGACAGTTGTTTCCCACGCGGAGGGGACTACGACTGTACGAGGGTTTACTGATTTGTCTACCATCGCAGGAGAATAACAATAGGTGTGGGTGAGTAGAGGGATGGCTAGGCCAGCGATGGGAGTATAGTGGGGCGGTGAGGCCTGCGCAGCAGCAAAGCCGGCTGCGGGAAGGAGGGAGCAGGCAGTCCCGCCGGCGCTTGTTTGAGCGGCTGGAGCAGGAAGAGCAAAGATTGAAGAAGCACGATGGCCATTGGATGGACATCCAACAATCACTGCTTGTGCGTCAACCTTTTTTTAGGAAAGCCTCAAACCTGTGGAAAACAGCATACAGGCCATCTGCCATTATTTCTAATAATTTACAGCCCATTTGCTAATTCTTACGGGTTTTTTGGAGCCCATATTCTGTTTGTTAGCATTACAGCCCATATTGTGGCCACGGTTAAAAAATTATACGAAATTTTGCATATGTCGGTGCGGTCTGAACTGTTTTTAATCCCGAAATTTCGAGTCACATTCAGACTGATTTTAAAAATAAATGTATATCAATATAAAATCCAATAAATTGTCCACGCATAAAAATCAATGCAATTTAAAATCTAGAAATGAAAAAAAAGAAATTTGAAACTAATTGTCGGTTTGATGTGTTTTAAAAATGTACAACCAATTTCTCATTACTGATAGGCCATTTTCTCGGCCAGCCGAATGAAGCTCTCCTCGTCTTGAAAGATTTGCAGCCCATTAGGCCTGATAAAGAGACTTACTTGAAAAATCACAAAAAAACCGGGCTATCCATTTTCAGAAAGAAAAAAACTACTGGGCTGGTCTATGGTAAACATAAAAGAAAAGGCTCTCTAGACAGGCCAGAGTGTCCCGCACAGCCCAGTTGACACCCTGCTTCCGTCTCAAAAACAAATTAGATAAATGCCACTCCAATTATGGTGATTCATAAAAATGCCACTGCAATTTCCAAACTTTGAAAAAATGCCACTGCAATTTTTGCAAACTTTGAAAAACGCCACTGCAGTTTGCAAACTTTGAAAAACGCCACTCCAGACTTCGAAAAATGCCACTAGAAATGGCATTTTTCAAAGTTTGGAAATTGCAGTGGCATTTCTCAGAAACACCAGATTTGGAGTGTCCTTTATCAAATTAACCCAAAACAAAAATAACTGGGCGAGCTGCTGGGTCCCTGGTGTCAGCCGCTCGTTGTGCAATTCTCTCGTTTATTGACTACGTTGACAATGGCATGGGACCCAGATGTCAAAAATCCACTAGGAGGAGCCATTTTTTTATTGGCTTGAAATAAGGAGGCACTTGCTTGCGTACTGCCATGACCTTGGCGGGTCCCTGCTGTCATCCTCTCCACGTACAATCATCTCCTGATTGTGTATGCGTGAACTTGGTAGGCCCACAAGTCAGCCTCTAAACCCGTGGAGAAGAAATACAACCCATTTAAAAAAATAACAGCCCATTCCATACGTTCAAATAGAAAGTTCAACATTCAGAGAAAAGTAACAGGTCTGATCCACATATAGAGTATGGAACTTCCACGTTGACAACCATCATAGCCAAGTTAACTATCTACTCCCACTAATACTCTAGTAGCGTACAAGTTCTAACTTACTCTTAGCTAACTAGACAATGTCGGCCGCCATCTGCGGTACACGCTAAACGCCGGCACCGGTGTCCTGCACCTCGCCTCGGACTAGCCAGAGGTGCGATAGGGCACGTTGCTCGCATGCGTTGGCCCTTTCCATGCCGGCGTGGTCCACCAAAGCTTCGGCTTCCAAGCGGGAAACCCACTTGACGGGCTGGTAGTAAAAATCAGCGTCGTGAACGCGTGCATGCCCGACAACCTCCGGGGCTATTTGCCGGGCGCCGGCCTGCACGTAGTCGGCCCAGTTGCGGGCGCCCTGCTCGTGACTCAGAGCGTCGGTGTGCTGCTGCTCCATGTCCCGCTGGCGGCGCAAATCGACGACACGCTGCTCCTCCGCCAGGCGGTCGCGCTCCAACAACTCTTGCTCCTCCGCCAGGCGGTCGTGCTCCAAGAACTCCTCGATCTCCGCATTGCCATCTAAAGACAGATAGAATGCCTCCTCCCTTCGTCTGCCTTCCGGTGAAAAACCGAACACTAGTTCTGGCGGTGACTGCCTCCGGCCTCGCCTACCGCGGATGGGCGGGGGCATGGCGGACGTGGCGAGCGACGTCGGGCCGGTGGGGGCTTATGAGGATATGGCGAGTTGGGTCACGGTGCCACCGGAGAAGGCTGGGAAACCGTACTTATAGGCGGAAGGTAGCACGACGGTCGGAATTCAATGCATAAGCAGACATGGCTTAGCGCGCCAGCTTGCCCTGGAAAACTAGAGAAATTGAAATTATGACTGTGTCGTCCCGTCCCGTCTGGGTCGCACGCCGGCATGACGGTCAAACGAGTGCACTCGAATCATCTCCCTCCTTGTCAATAATGATTCCACGGATTTAAAAAGCCCGCAACAATTCTTGTTTCACATCAGTTAGCTGCCTTAATTATGGCCGGTTGCATGCAGGCACTCAGAATCACTCGCAGCTAGTACGCGGAGCAGCATGCAATGAGTCACAGCCGAGGGCACGCATACAACCACTTAAATCGCTGGAATTAATTAGGCTTAAACTTTTGCATGCCGTTAATTATTGCCATGCCTTGGTCTTGCTGCTTTGCTCACGGGACTAATAAACCCGGACGGAGGGAGTACCTTGGTTGGTGAGAGGTTTGAATTAAGCCCTGCAAACTGGAAAGGAGGTACTAGTACGTGCGTGATCCGCTATTTATTCGTGTAGGATCGAGTAGGTCATTTCTTGAATTGAGCCCTGCAAACCGGAAAGGAGGTATAGTACGTGCGTGATTCCACTATTTATCCGTGTAGGATCGAGTAGGTAGGCTAGTTAGTGATCGATCAGTAACTTGCAAACACTGAGCGAACAGAAATAAGTAACTGTTAATGCATCTCAATGATTCACAGATCATATACAAATATGTAGCTCCAAAAGCAAAGATCAGCCACTTCGGATCTTGCGTCGCAACTGAAACCAACTAGTATGATTCCCATACATAAGATCAACATGTTAATGCATCTCAATGATTCACAGATCATATACAAATATGTAGCTCCAAAAGCAAAGATCTAGAAAAAACATCTGTTCTTCCTACTAACATGGATGCTTCTCTTGGCCAACATTCAGTACAGACTGAAAGACAAATTTGTTTGTGAAGTCTACAATTCCTCTTGCAAACGTAAGTGGTTTCACCAACAGCTGGAACCATGAGAATGAACCACACATGATGGAGGAACATCCACTGCAATATGATTTGGTCTTCTCTCGATCACACCGTGAGACTATTTTTGGAATACAAACTTTAACTTAGGCAAAATGATGCCCATTGTATAATCAGACCAAAGCAATGAAGCACCTAGTGTTGGCCAATAAATAGTATAGTACTACTTTTCTGCAGTCCATGAAGTGACTATCCAATCATTCTGTGTCTATTTTCAAATGGCACTGCATGTAGTGACTATACTATTCTCTTGTGCAGTTCAACCAAAATTGCAGTCACTTTGTTTGTTTGCCAAATAGCAACGGGCAGACATCTCCGTCTGCACAAATATCAAGCATCTAGTAAACATATACCACACCTTGTATTTTTGTTTTAAACATGTCTCTCCCGCTTAGCATCTGTCATGTTCTGCACTGGACAATCTTATACAGTTATGTTTTGCCCTAGACAATTTCATACTGAATTAATTTGCTAGTTCAGAGCAGAAATATAGCGCCTATTCTTCATCAGACCAAGGATATCCATGTTTGTCATGATGGAAGAGGTGAAATCGATACAACCGAAATTGAGCATCCAATCATTGAATCATGTCCTGCACCTCCAATGTAGGTCCACCCTGACAATAAATTCACATGCAAACCAATAGTATTACTATCTAACGACAGTACAAAAAGAGTAGCAAGATAGTAGCAAACCATGTACCTTCGTAATGAACAGCTCATAGTGCCACCAATTGGACATAAAGGTTTGGAAGAAAACATGCTCCTAATGTTGAACCAATTAGACTTTTTGTGCAGTTCCACTAAAACCGAGCATCCCTGTTTGCGTAGATATTGAAAGTGTGATTACTATAAAAACGACACTAGTTGAAACATAGACTCACAAATATAAGCATTCCAATTTCTTAATGGAAAAGGTAGCAAGACTTTTTCTAACCACCTGTTTGAAGGAATAAATAAGGCAACAACGGCTGATGTCAGAAAGGCATATATAGTTCTTTTTGAAAGAATGATCGACTCCTGACCTTTCCTCTTCTTGTAAGCATATTTTGTGCAGTTCAACTAAAATAAAATGCTATCACCGCCTTGACAATTCAGCGACACTGTACAAAAGGAAATGACTTAACATTACATCATGATGTCAGGTATGTAGTCGACAGGCACTAGAGACAAACATACAGACCTCCTCCGATAACATAATGAACATTAATTTTAACAAAGGTGTGACTAGCTTTACCGGGATAATTTGAGCGAACTCTACACCCTCTGTACCTTAATATAACACGTTTTCGCGGTTCAATTTAAAGTACCCAAACTTCTAGTATTTAGAAAAATAGGTAGTAGTTTTCTTGAGCACATATCTGGGAAAGCTTGCCACACTTTATTTATGTCCATACGCTAATGCAACACCATTCGAATACTACAAATATACACTAATCCAGTGGCTAGTGCAACAGTGGAGTAGTTAGTTTATTACAGGGTACAGTATAATGGTTTTACTGAACATATTTCAATAAACTCTAGCACTGGAAGATTTCTATAAGAATTAACAATACAAAATGTGAAGGTAACAAGTTTCAGCATTGGTATACTAGCTGTGCATGAGCATTCAACCAAATACAAAAGTCTGAAGGTAACTAGCATTATGAACTAATGACAGTATAAAAAAATTGCAAACCATGTACGTCCAAGGTAAATATCATTTCGAACTCGTGGGGACCTAAAAAATTGCTATCCCAATCTTGATAATCGATCAAACATAAAAACTTGATCGAACGAATCAAGAGAATAGCCGGAGGAGGAGGTGCCCACTCTTGACCTTTCCTCTTGTATTCATAATTTTTTGTGCAGTTTAACCAAAATAAAATGACATCAGCGCCTTGGCATTTTGGTGACACTGTACAAAAAAATTAACTTATCTCATGAAAGTGAGGTATGTAATCTATAAGCATTAACAGTGCAAAAATCTGAAGGTAGTAACAAGTTTGATCGTTGGTATACTGGCTGTGCAACATCATTAGAGTGCCTTAGCTGAAAAATCTTTAATAGCTAACCCTGAAATAATCCAGTGACATTAAATGGCATTGCTTAAATTTATCGGTGGCATTAGACTGAGAGCGGCATTAGTTAAATGTGGCATCACTTTAGGAGTAGCATTGCTTGACTTGACTGCTGACGTTATACTAGCAACAAAAAAGTGGCAATAAGAGCATGGGAGGCCCATTCAGACAGTGGGCGCACCAGTACAATGTACCTCCACGAACACAGAGTGGTGAGGGAGGTATGGTTGCACAGAGCAACAAATATCCAGGCAGCATATGTGGATTACGTCCCATTTTTGTTCTCTTTAGCCACCTTTTTCCTATGTGAGGACAACAAACCGATCGACCTGGTCATTCTCTATTGCGTTGTCATGCCTTTATGCCCTTCTTCAACCAAGAGACACGAGACTCGTTCCTTAGCTACTGATTTTCCCCTTTTCAACCTAGATGTGGGTTCGATGCCTACTCTCTTGGACAATACATTCTCCCTTCCTTTCCTTATTCAACCCAGACATGGATTAGTCTGCATGAAGTAGGGTTTCCTTTAATAGTGCAAATTATGGTTTTTGTCTGCGTGGCCAGCAGAGCAGAGGATAGGAAATTGGGAAGATGGTGGAGTGGAAAAAGATCCACATGCAACGACGTGGCAGATGGGGCAATAGAACAAGGGTATGGTTTGAAAAGAGGTAGCATACCTGAGGGTCGGCGGGAAGTGGCTTCGCTCATGGTTGTCGTCCTCCGCACACACTACGGTAGCGAGCTTGGGGACGGAGGCCATCCCGCGCGGGCGCTAGGTCTGAGAGGACGGCCTTGTCGTCAGTGTGTGACCTCGCTCGCCGATGATGAGTGCGTCAATGCAGCACGTCCTTTTCTTCCCCGGCGGATCTGTGACCACCGGTGAGGAGGGATAGAGAGGCCGTCTTTTTTAGATCTAGAGAGAGGGTGATAGTGTGAGAAGCAAGTGGGCAGCCCTTAGCAAGAAAGCGCTGAAGCTCCAGCCTATATATCTTTTTTTATACTACTAGTACTGGAGGTGGAGTAGTGGTAGAGTAGTTTATATTTTCTCTACGTATAGTACCAGTTAGTCATGCTTCAAAACTGAACGACACTCCATTAAAAAAATAAAGGTCGATAACTAATGCGGCACCTTAGGCCAACGCGGCCAGATCGCATTTTGCATGAGAAATTACACACCATGTTTCGTTGACATGTGGTCCCGTTCCAACATATCAGTGAGACGATGGCGAGTCCTTTTCTACTAGTATTTTTGAACGGACGTGTAGGCCAGGGCGCCTCTTCGTGTATCGTGGCAAACTGGCAACCGTCCACCGACTCTTCGCCTTTCCCTCTCAATTTGGAACTGTTGTCGCATGCTCTTCCTCTCCCTCCTCCATTTGCCTTCACCCTTCCTTCTGCCATTGTTCGATCATCTTCTCCATGGAGGGAATAGGCCGGAAACGACCCCGTATTCTTGCCCCGATCTAAAAGAAGATGTGGTTGAGGAACTCATTGATCGGTGCGATGTCATCACCTCGGCTAGGATGGCAGGTTCATTAAAGATCATTCTCGACTCAACTAATAACATCATTACAAGGAACCCAAGGGTCAAGGAGCGGTTTGATCTCCCCTATCTTCTTCGCTGTGACCCTGATGACTGGCGCGGGGACGATGGAGGCCTCACCTTGTGCAAGTTGATGCCGCTTGATAATGATATGTATGATGTTAAGATGCCATCGCTTGAGGGTAAGGCTTGGGCAGGCGCAGATGGAGATTGGGTTGATATTGGGTCCAACTGCGAGTGGGAACTTGTGAATGTGTACTCTCGTCACCGGGTTCCACTTCCAAAAGTCTCAGCAGACTGCCCAGAGGTTGAGCACACCAGTATTGTACGCACGTTCAAATACGATCATGGTGACTGTCTTCTACGGAAGATAGAAATTTGTTGAGTTCCCAACCGCTCTTGGAATGACAAGAACTATGAAGTTGTTGCTATCTTCGACAAGCTTGTTGCCGTCCTTCGTGGCTCGATTGGATGGATATTACTCAAAAATTAGTTTCTGTACATGATGAGTACTGTGATGCAATTCAATATGAGGGCCTTGTGTTTGCTTCCACCACTCATGGCACTGTTTTTGCATGGGATCCTCGTAGTTTCGGTACGTTTGTCTTCCATAGTAATTATAATTGTTTCATCCACATGCATGCGGGTTAGCAAGTTTCCCTTTACTAATTAACCTTCTTCTTGTGTTTCCAAGGTCCTATGAACATTCCACCACCTATACTTGAAAATTTTTATAACTAAGGGGGAGATGACGATGGTGATGATCACGAGCATGAGGACGAGCAACGCCCATATACTCAGTGGCGCCTGGCAACTAATTCTGATGGATCACCTCTTCTTGTGTGTATACAGTCCCCTGATGATGTTACTACTAAGGAAGCAGGTGTAGTTGAGGGAGTCCTGGATTAAGGGGTCCTCGAACAGCCGGACTATATCCTTTGGCCGGACTGTTGGACTATGAAGATACAAGATTGAAGACTTCGTCCCGTGTCCGGATGTGACTCTCCTTTGCGTGGAAGGCAAGCTTGGCAATTCGGATATGTAGATTTCCTTCTCTGTAACCGACTCTGTGTAACCCTAGCCCCCTCCGGTGTCTATATAAACCGGAGGGTTTAGTCCATAGGACAACAACAATCATAATCATAGGCTAGCTTCTAGGGTTTAGCCTCTATGATCTCGTGGTAGATCAGCTCTTGTAATACTTATATCATCAAGATCAATCAAACAGGAAGTAGGGCATTACCTCCATCGAGAGGGCCCGAACCTGGGTAAAACATCGTGTCCCCTGCCTCCTGTTACCATTAGCCTTAGACGCACGGTTCAGGACCCCCTACCCGAGATCCGTCGGTTTTGACACCGACATTGGTGCTTTCATTGAGAGTTCCACTGTGTCGTCGCGATAAGGCTTGATGGCTTCTTCAATCATCTTGAACGATGCACTCCAGGGGGAGGTTTTCCTTCCCGGACATATCTTCGTATTCGGCGGCTTCGTACTGCAGGCCAACTCGCTTGGCCATCTGGAGCAGATCAATAGCTATGCCCCTGGCCATCAGGTCAGGTTTGGAAGCTTAAACTACACTGCCGACATCCGCGGAGACTTGATCTTCGATGAATTCGAGCCCATGTCAGGTGCACCGAACGGTCACGACGGGCATGACTTTGATCTGCCATCGGACAGTATTCGGGAGATCACGCCTGCGGCGGCACCGGGAATCAATCCGGAGCAGATCGTGCCTTTCGAGGATGGGTGGATGGACCCCGCCACGGAAGCTGCACACTTAGCGGCGTCAGAGCCAAACACTGATCCCAGCTCCTGTGAGGGTGGTGTCGTCGGACCCTCGGACTCGTCTCTGGCTACAGGATCCGAACCGCGTGCGTCCGTGCCTATCGAATCCGATTGGGCACCGGTCACAGAGTTCACTGCCGTGGATATTTTTCAGCACTCGCCCTTGGGTGACATGCGGAACACATTAAGGTCTCTTTCCTTGTCGAGAGATTCTTGGCCAAACTATGTCCAGCTCGAGTGGGAAGCGGACGACGAAGAAATTTGTTCCCCACCCACCACCCACTTAATAGCCACTGTCGATGACTTAACCAACGTGCTTGACTTCAACTCCAAAGACATCGACGGTATGGACGACGATGCAGGAGAGGAACAGGAACCACCGCCTATAGGTCGCTGGACAACCACCTCATCATACAATATATTTATATATGGTGGACACCCCTAAAGAAACCAATGGCAATGAGGCAGCGGACGATAACCCCTCGGAGAAGCAATCTAAGCACCGGCAACATAGGCGCCACTCCAAGCCTCGCCATAGCAAAAACAGTGATACCGGCACAAGAGATAACAATCCGAATGGTGCCGAAGACGAAAACAATCCTGCCCAGCCAGGCTTCGAGCAGGCCGAGCAAGAGGATGAGCAAGCTTGCACTAAAGAACGGGCAATAGATGGAGAATCAGAGGATGATAATTACATGCCTCTCTCCGAAGATGAAGTGAGCCTTGGTGACGAAGAATTCATCGTTCCTGAGGATCCCGTCGAGCAGGAGCGCTTCAAACGCCGGCTTATAGCCACTGCAAAAAGCCTGAAGAAAAAACAACAACAACTTCAAGCTAATCAAGATCTGCTAACTGAAAAATGGACCAATGTCCTGGCTACCGAGGAATACGGACTCGAGCGCCCTAGCAAAAGCTACCCAAAGCGAAGGCTGCTACCTCAAATCGAGGAGGAGGCTTTTAGGCCCACGCTACCAGCGCATGATGCGGCTGACCGGCCACCCCGTGGCCGCGAGAAAGCGGTGTACCAGCCCGAAGTCCTGACCGCACCCCATCGCCAATCAAACGATAATACTAAGGCCCATGGCTACAAGAAGGACCTACGAGATGTATTGGAAAACAAAGCAGGACAGTCAAGATCGATCTACGGATCACGGGGGCGCACCACAAGACATGACGATGACCATCACGCCGGATACAATAATTCAAAGTCCGGCCGGGCCGAATACAACAGACTAGATTCATTTGAACTACGTCGGGATGCATCCCGGCATAGAGGCGCCGCACATCCCCTATGCTTCACTGGTGAAGTCATGGATCACGAATTCCTGGAAGGGTTTAAACCCATAAACATCGAATCATATGATGGCACAACAGACCCGTGGTATGGATTGAAGATTTTCTTCTCCACATTCACATGGCCCGCGGCGATGACTTACATGCCATAAAGTACCTACCACTTAAGCTCAAAGGATCGGCTCGGCATTGGCTGAATAGCCTGCCAGCAAGCTCCATTGGCAGTTGGGAGGACCTGGAGGATGCGTTCCTTGATAACTTCCAGGGCACTTACGTGCGGCCACCGGATGCTGATGACTTAAGTCACATAACCCAACAGCACGGAGAGTCAGCCAGGAAATTCTGGACTCGGCTCCTAACCAAAAATAACCAAATTGTCGACTGTCGGGATGCCGAAGCCTTTGCAGCCTTCAAGCATAACATCCATGACGAATGGCTCGCCCAACACCTCGGCCAAGAGAAGCCAAAATCCATGGCAGCCCTCACGACACTCATTACCCGCTTTTGCGCGGGCGAGGATAGCTGGCTGGCTCGTAGCAATATCACACTAAAAAACTCGGGCGATTCAGACGCCAGGGACAGCAATAGCAAGCCACGACAAAATAGACACAAGCGTCGCAACAATGGCGACAACGCCGAAGACACGGCAGTCAATGCCAGATTCAGAGGCTTTAAATGCGGACAGCGGAAAAAGCCATTGAAAAGAAATAGTCCGGGCTCATCTAGTTTGGATCGCATACTCGATCGCTCATGTCAAATTCACGGCACCCCCGATAAACTAGCCAACCACACCAACAGGGAATGCTGGGTGTTTAAACAGGTCGGCAAGTTGAATGCTGAAAACAAGGAAAAGGGGTTGCATAGCAACGACGAGGAGGAGCCGCGACCGCCGAACACAGGAGGACAGAAGAAATTCCCTCCCCATGTGAAAACAGTAAATATGATATACACAACCAATATTCCCAAGCGGGAACGGAAGCGTGCACTAAGGGACGTCTATGCGGTGGAGCCAGTCGCCCCAAAGTTCAACCCATGGTTCTCTTGTCCGATCACCTTCGATTGCAGGGACCATCCTACCAGTATCCGTCATGGCGGTTCGGCCGCATTGGTCCTTGACCCCATCATCGACGGATTCCATCTCGCACGAGTCCTCATGGACGGTGGCAGCAGCCTGAACCTGCTCTATCAGGATACAATGCGCAAAATGGGCATCGACCGCTCGAGGATCAAGCCCACAAAAACTACCTTCCAAGGCGTCATACCCGGTGTGGAGGCCTGTTGTACGGGCTCAATCACACTAGAAGTGGTCTCGGATCTCCGGATAATTTCTGAAGTGCGGAGTTAATCTTCGACATCGTCCCCTTCCGTAGTGGCTATCATGCACTGCTCAGATGAACCGCATTCGCCAAATTCAATGCGGTACCACATTATGCATACCTCAGGCTCAAAATGCCAGGACCTCGCGGGGTCATTACAGTTAATGGAAACACAGAGCGCTCGCTCCGCACGGAGGAGCACACTGCGGCCCTCGTGGCGGAAGTACAAAACAGCCTTCTTAGGCAAACAACCAATTCAGCGATAAAGAACCCGGATACCATCAAGCGAGTCCAGAGTACCCCATTGCAGGATCATCCGGCACGTCCAGAGCTCGACTAGCAATCCGGCCTCCGCCCTAGTCCAAGTCAAGCGGCGAAATTTGTGCCACGCGTACACAACTACGCACTTAAAATACCCTGGGCATAGGCGGAGGCACGACCATGACATAGTCCACAATGCGGTTCGACCGCCCTGGGACACACGCATCTTTGCACCCCTTTTTTTCTTTCAGGTCCCTATCTTCAGGAGGCTCTTCCAAAAGACTGGCTATCGGACACATAGCAGGACGGACACACCAGGAGGACAAGAAGCTTTGGCGTACAAGTGAATCCTCAGGTGGTCTCTGATAACGATTGGTATACCTGTTTTACATACCCGCATACCGCCCGCTCCTGGTCACGATGTGTCAAACAGTCCTATTATGGTTATCACACTACTTGTATATGTACGCTTTGACGTATCATTTGAATAACAAGGGAAAATAGTATACAGCGTCAGCTTGCTATCACGTTTATTTACCCCTTTCCTTTACTGCTTATTTATTATACCCGTGCACTTTGGCACGACCAGTTTGCCAGGGGCTTCAGTACCCGATAACCTGGCAAGACAAGTCCGAACACTTTTGAACAGTGCGGCACCCCGAACTTATAGCACTATATGCATCAGCTCCGAATCATGTCTTGGGTCAATAGTTGGGTTTGCCCGGCTCCTATGTTTTGGTACCTTACGTTCCGCTATATCGGCTAAGGTAGTGCAGGAAGAACTACTGCGATTGTGTCCCGGTTCTTCCGGACAAGCACCTCAGTAGAGAAAGCCGAAAAATGACTGTCATGATAAGGCGAGAGCTGGTCGCTGTTTGAGAGGTCTCAAATCCTTAAAGATTTTTTCTGCTTCAAGCGAGGAATCGGCCTCGTCCGATTTAGGCGTGTATAGCACCCCGGGTCCGGCTTTCCGGATACTAGGGGCTTCGCCAAAATTTAAAATTGTAGACTTCTATGGCTAAGTGAGAGCGACAAAGCCGTATAGTCCGATTGCTTCGTTCGCGGCCTAAACACGTCCTTAAAAGGACCAAAAATTTGGATAAAGAGTGTTTATACTTATCCCGAACACCCCAGTACTAGTTACATGGGGGCAGAAGCCGACGACTGGCAACTCTCAAGATTTTTTCAAAAACCGGCCGCACAGAAGGTAATAATTTAAATTAACAAGCGCTACATAGCACACATGAACTTGTTTTCATAATACAGGATGACATGAGTACATTCATTCAAACATCACATCCTTAGTATATTCATCGGCCACAAGGCGGGCACCCTTAATGACATTGTCATAGTACTGTTCGGGGTGGCGATGCTCCTTGCCCTTCGGCGGCCCCTCTATCACCAGCTTCTCGGTGTCCATCTTCCCCCCAGTGCACCTTCGCACGGGCCAAGGCCCTGCGTGCACCCTCAATGCAGACGGATCGCTTAACGACTTCAAGCCGCGGACAGGCATTCGCCATCCGCTTGACAAGGCCAAAGTAGCTGCTGGGCAGGGGCTCGCCAGGCCACAGCCGGACTATGAAGTCCTTCATGGCCAGTTCAGCCGCCTTGTGAAGTTCGACTAGTTGCTTTAGCTGGTCGCTCAAGGGCATCTGATGTTCGGCCCCAATATACTGGGACCAAAACAACTTATCCATCGAGCTCCCCTCCTCAGCCCAGTAGAACTCTGCAGCATCAGAGATGCTGCGCGGTAGATCTGCGAATGCTCCTGGAGAGCTCCGAACTCGGTAAGTAAAAGGAAAGTCTCCTTCACATGCTTGCTTTGCATAATGAAGCCTTACCCGCAGCTATCTTCTTGGCCGCCTCAATTTCCTTGAGGGCCTTCTGGGCTTCGGCGTTGGCGTCTAGTGCGCTCTGACGGTCCTTCGCAAGCTCCGACTCTTGCATCTTGGAGTCACGCTCCAAGGACTCGAATTTTTTGACGAAGTCCTGAAGCTCTTGCTGGACCTCATCAACTCACACCTCTTGTTTTTCACACTCGATGCGCTCCTTGGCCACCTTATTTTCGGCCTCAGACAATGCCTTCTTAAGGGCCGCCACTTCGGTCGTGGCCCCTAGTAATATTCATCGTGCTTCTATTAGCATCAGCGATTTTTTCCTTTATATAACATTCAGACGGGGTATTACTTACCTTTGTTCTCCTCGAGCTGCCTCTTCATGAGGTCGAGCTCTTCTTCGGCCCGCCCAAGGTTCTGCCTCAGTCCGGAAACCTCCGCAGTGGCAGCGGCGGCGGCAAGTAGCGACGCCTGCTTATTCACATAGACATAATATGATTAGACTCCTGGGAATAATATTTGATCCCCTGTTCGGCTTTTCTTCCCGAACACCAAACAGAGCACCAGGGCTACTGTCTCTACTGTGATACTTTCTCATAATTTAAATTACTTACCTCAAAGCCTGTCAGGAGGCTGGCGCAGGCTTCGGTCAATCCTGTTTTGACGGACTGAACCTTCGCAATCACCGCACTCATAAGAGTACGGTGTCCTTCATCAAGGGAAGCGCTCTGAAGCACTTCCACCAAGTTACCCGATGCCTCTGGATGGACAGAGGTCATCGGCACAGGCGGCTTGCCTCCCTTGGCAAGGGCCTGCCCGCCTGAATCCGGAACCACTAGAGGTTCCGGTGCAGTATCCGGCTGGGGGCCAAGCTTGCTGCGGCCCCCCTCATCCAACTCCATGGGGATCTTCCCCCCCATGTGCCCGACATCGGGGGTCTCGCCTTGAGGAGTCTCCAGGACTACCTCCTCCTGGCCCGGTATCCTCTAAAATAACACCTCGGTGTCATCCGCGGGCCGGGGAGTGGAAGCCGTCGAGAGCAAATAGTTGTTCATCTCCGACGAGCTCAAGGACCCATCCGAAGAGGATAAGTCGATGTGGGCTTTGGACGGACTGCACAAACATATCTTGACATAATAAGAAGCCATAAAGCTAAAACATGCATGAAGTATTATGCCATCCGAATACTTACGACTTCGCCAGGGGCTTGGCCCTGGGTAGCCACTCCTCCTCGCTGTAGGCGGTAGTTGTGGAGTGGTCTGGAGGGAGGGTCCTTCCCTTCTTGGACCCTTCGGCCTCCCCGGAAGGGGCAGCCTTCCTTTTCTTCTCTCCCTCGGTCTGAGGGAGAGGGTTTTCTTCTTCCTCCTCCTCGATGTTGTTGGAGGAGTGCGCCTTGGTGTCTTCGGATGATCAGTCCGACACCACCTTGCGCCGGAGACTTTTCCTGGTCCCCGTGGCCTTCTTCATGGCCTTCTTCTCTGGCACCTCATAGGGTGCCGGAACTAGCATCTCCGTCAGGAGTTTGTCTGCTAGGTCCTCTGGCAACGGAGCCGGACAGTTGATCCACTCTGTCGTTGCCACATACTCCTGTTAAATCAGTACAATGGCTTAAGTTCCTCCCACGAATATACTGAGGAAAGGCACATCTTGCGAAATGTAGAGTGCTTACCGAGTTGGCGTGGCGCTTGACGCTCAGTCCGCGGTCCTCGGTGATAGGTGGAGGAACTTTGCTGGCCTTGAACAACACCTTCCAGACATCTTTGTGCATCGTGTCGAAGAGCTCTTGCAGTGTCTGGTGTTGGGCTGCATCAAACTCCCACAGGTTGAATGCACGTCTTTGACACAGGAGGATCCGGCGAAATAGCATGATCTAGACCACGTTGACAAGCTTGATCTTCTTGGTTATCATATTCTTGAAGCAGTTCTGGAGTCCGGTCAGCTCCGCGGGCGCGCCCCAGGCTAGACCCTTCTTCTTCCAGGAGGTGAGCCGCATGGGGCTGCCGGATTGGAATTCGGGGGCCGCCACCCAGTTGGCGTCATGCCGCTCAGTGATGTAGAACCTCCCCGATTGCCACCCCTTCATGGTCTCCACAAAGGAGCCTTCGAGCTAGGTGATGCTGGGCATCTTGCCCACCATAGCGCCTCCGCACTCCGCTTGCTGGCCAACCACAATCTTCGGCTTCACGTTGAAGATCTTCAGCTACAGGCCGAAGTGGGGCTTGATGCGGAGGAAGGCCTCGCACACGATGATAAATGCCAAGATATTGAAGATGAAGTTGGGGGCCAGATCATGAAATTCCAGGCTGTAATAGAACATGAGCCCGCGGACAAATGGGTGGAGGGGGAATAATCCCAGTCCACGGATGAAGTGGGCGAGGAACACAACCCTCTCGTGGGGTCCCAAAGTCGGAATAATCTTCCCTATGTCCGGGAGGCGGTGCGTGATGTCTGCGGCCAAGTATCCGGCTGCCCGAAGCTTCGTAATGTCCTCCTCCGTGATGGAGGAGGCCATCCACTTGCCTCCCGCTCCGGACATGTTTGGCTGTGCGGAGAAGGTGAGAACTGTGCTGGAGCTCGAGCGTGCGAGAATGGATGAGCGACGAAGGAAGAGGGCGTGGGTGAAAGAGGAGAATCCCTATCTCTTTATAAAGGCGATAGAAACTGTGCGCCTCCCCACTTACCCGTTAAAATCGCTCATTTCCCAAGCGCCACGATTGATGGCGCGGTTGGGTTACCCATACCCGTATTGATGAGAATCCCGTGACAAGGAGACACGATCTCTGCTTTGACAAGACCTGTCAAGGAAACTGCCTCGCATTACGTGTAGTAGCTGGTTGTGAAAAACGGTTCGAATAATGACCGGACCGTAGCATGATGTCATGCTATAAAAAGTTGTCAGCAGATTAGGTTTGTGGAATATTGTACTCTCTACAGTGGTATGTGGAGTTTGTTTTGCAGAGCCGGACACGATCCTTGTGTTTGAAATCTTCTATGGAGCATTCGGAGAAGGAACCCGCCTTGCAATGCCGAACACAACATGTGCGCTGGACTCATCGTCATTGAAGCCTGGTTCAGGGGCTACTCAGGGAGTCCTGGATTAAGGGGTCCTCGGACAGCCGGACTATATCCTTTGGCCGGACTGTTGGACTATGAAGATACAAGATTGAAGACTTCGTCCCGTGTCCGGATGGAACTCTCCTTTGTGTGGAAGGCAAGCTTGGCAATTCAGATATGTAGATTTCCCTCTCTGTAACCGACTTTGTGTAACCCTAGCCCCTCCATGTCTATATAAACTGGAGGGTTTAGTCCGTAGGACAACAACAATCATAATCATAGGCTAGCTTCTAGGGTTTAGCCTCTACAATCTTGTGGTAGATCAACTCTTGTAATACTTATGTCATCAAGATCAATCAAGACGGAAGTAGGGTATTACCTCCATCGAGAGGGCCCGAACCTGGGTAAAACATCGTGTCCCCTGCCTCCTGTTACCATTAGCCTTAGATGCATAGTTTGGGACCCCCTACCCGAGATCCACCGGTTTTGACATCGACAGTAGTCTCCCATGGTCGCACTCTCCGAACCTATTACAACACCCGTTGTATGGTAGTCGGGATGGATACTAGTGTGCTAGCTCCAACACCTTCTCCCTGGTACAGAATTGATAGTCTTGGAGAAAACTCGCTCTTCCTTGGACAAAACTATCCGATGATGGTGAAAGGCGATCCAACTACTGTTGACACAACGTTACTAGTACCATTTATGAGAAGCAACTGTATCTATACCTCGGACATTTGGGTGGTTCCCTACCCTGTTACTGATATAGTAGGCCGCTTCAGCCTGGATGATCAGTCATGCATTTGTCTCAAGATTGACCATGGATGGCCCGTCCCAGAGAATCACTTGTGGTTCAAAGCAAGCGTTTCCAACGTCGAGGATTGGTTGAGTTGAATTTCATTTCATTGCTTGTTATTTGTTGTGTGATGAAAACTTTAGTATTTATAATGTATCCTCGTTGTCGATGTGGGTTTAGGACCTGTTGTATGTAATAAAATGATATGCCTATGATAAACTTACTAAATTTATGAATGGCTTTCGATTCGCTTCTCTGAGTGAGTGGTGCGACGAGGCAAAAAAATATTTTCCGAATACATAATTGTACGTGCATTGCAACAGGTTATCGGATGAGGCCAATCAACAATAGTAGTACACTATTTGTACTAGCTTCACATGCTTCACGCGTCGGGCGGGTGTTTTTACTATAGCCATATGTTAATGTGTTCGTTGTACGTAACCAGCACCTTGAATCCTCGATACTACTAGTAGGAATACTATATAAGTAGTAGGAGTAGTAGGGTGGCATGGGCCAGAACAAGCATTCACGTTCAGGAGTACGGCACACGCCACCACCACGACATCCATCTGATACCATATTTCTTGGGGTCCGTGCTAGGGCAATCTCTTCAACCTTGTTGTTTCTCTAACTTCAGCCATCACGCGGTGGGCGAGGTGGGGGTTTGCCAATAGTCGGTTTCCTCAACTGCGGTCCCACTTGTAAGGCCAACTCCAACGCACGACCCCAAACGGACCTCCGTTTTGCACGAACTCCAACGATAATTTTGACTAGAAAAACAAGATAAAAGAAAACAAGAACCACAAGAATACATTTTACAAGATATCCAACTTCCATAACCGCTCCTGTAAGTTGGATTAGTGCCTTCTTGATGCATTCATTGTTGATCTCCGGAGGCTCGATCTTGCATGCTTCTTTCTTCTTCGAGTGTAAAGAAGTAGACGTTGTTTCCTCGCATCTAGTCTCATGTATAGCCTCTATTCTAGTAGGAGTATCAACAAGTGCACTAGTCTCATCTCTAGCCTCTATGCTAGCTAAAAGTGCTAGAACATCTACTAAATTGCACTCTATCAATATATCGATGTACTCTTATTCCCAATACCAAAACTTGCATCCATTCTACTCCCTCCGTTCCACAATACATGCCTTCTATTTGTCAAAATATAGATGTATCTAGACATGTTTTAGTATATAGGTACATCCATTTTTGGACAAATGGAAGTCAAGTATTTTGGAATGGAGGGAGTACACAATAATTTTTTTTAAGTTAGCACAACTACTCTAATCTGAGAGCACAACCAAAGATTTGGTCGGGTTCTTCCTCCTTTTGCCGACACGTGGGACATCCAGCATCCAGGTCGTGTCATGCAAGAAAATAGAGTGGTAGTTGAAGCCAGGTGACGTGCATCTTGGGTTAAACTGTAAATAGAATCTTACTACTCTTAAGTAACTCCAAAAGCGGCCACCGAAGATCTTTACTGGATTTGTTTTTCATGACCAGCATGTCGAGGTGAAAGATGTGCAGGTTCAGTGGGTCCTCTTGCGTTTTCACTGACATGTGGGACCGCATGTGATCAAACAGACGATGGGCTCCGCGCGTCCGCTGGCTGGCTGAGAAGAGAGATAGAGGAGGGCTGAGCACGAACTCCAGGAAATTTGTTTTACGTAACCAGCACCTCGATATAGGCTCGATATAGTGGGGTGGCATGGGCCATAACTAGCATTCACGTCTAGCAGTACGACACACGCCACCCACACGAGTCCCATCCGACACCAATTTTCTTGGAGTCCATGCTACATCCATCTGTTCTTCCTCCTGTTTTCTCGGCCATCACGCGGTGGGCGGGGTGGGGGTTTGCCGATAGTCAGTTTGCTCAACTGCGGCCCCACTTGTAAGTGAAAATGCAACACCGCACGCATTCCCCCTTGAGCGGCGTGCCAGACCAACCATGTGGGGGTGCGACGCGAACACGGCAGGCTTTTCCTTTTGAACTCGTAACTTGAAAATTTTGGTTCTGCTCCATGGCGCGACCGATAGATAGAAAATAATGATTTTGCCTAGAGTAATGAGAAGTTTGGTTCTGGCGTCATTCATGCATGGAGTACATACAAAAATTATGAAGTTGATGTGAAAGGTAAGATAATTACTAGTAGTACCATATACTACTACATGGATTTGACGGAAAGATAAAAATACATACAGATCCATCAACGACATCCTCACGCCCTAGTGCGCCAGGTCACCAACCGACGTGTGAGGAGCAACGGCGTTGGCGGCGAGCTCAACGTGCTTCTGAACAATGCCGTCCAAGGTTGCCCTGCGGTCCAAGAAGCCCAGCTTCCTATTGTCCTCCTCTTGCATGTAGTAGTCCTTGTGGACGATTCGCGCGTAGACGTGGGTGATTATGTCGATGGTGTCTTGCTATGCCAGGCGCTACGCGGCGAGCGCAACCTCGAGATGGACATTCTCCGGTGAGACGGCGGGCAGTCGCAGGGCCACCAGTGCATCGAAGAGGTTGTCACCAGTGGCCGTTGAGGGTGGCAGGCGTCGCAGAACCTGGGCGCGTCGGCTGGAGGCATACGTCAAAGTCGTCTGTGAGCTTCTTGACGATGGTGAACTTGTCGAGGAAACCGACAAGGACCTCGTCGAACAAGGAGACAAAGCTGTAGTCCAAGAGGACCCTCGCCCTAGCGGCCTCAGGAAATACCTGGAGATGTTCCTCAGTGCCGGGCCGCAGGCTGGCGTCGTGGACCATCTGGCACAGCCGGTTGATGCTCGTGCTCATCGCCTCCATGGGTACGCTTAGCTTCTTGTCAACTGATCTCACGATTCGTGTGATCACTCTTGCCCTTGGTTAGCATGCGTAGGTGCGTAGGATTTTGTACTACTCCTCGGCCCTCTACTGCACCTGCCTTTGGCTGTATGATAGGTGGGCCAGCCACCCGTTGGGCCCATGTGTCATTCACCCAAAGGAAGTTGAGTCAATGAAGCTGCGTCCCCCTCCGTGCTGGTGTAGTATAGTCATCTCACCGGACCTTAGTTGGGGCCAAACAAGAGAAGTTTGATGTTTACTGGTTTATTGGTCCCCTTTGCATTTTGTGCACGGTTTTGACCTCTTATTTAACTAATAAAATGTTAATGCGTGTAAACAAAAATGTTGTGTAAGTCACCTTACGAAAACCAAATAATCCCAAAACACTTAGGCACGGTACATTAACTCCCTCCTCATTTCTTATTTCGTGACATGTCAACCAATGAGAGATGTTGGCCGTGCATGCTTTCAAAGACTTGAGACTACCAAACATGACATGCAGTGTTTAGTTCATTGCATGTAATCCTCCATCTAGGTGTGTAAGTCATCTTACAAAAACCAAATAATCCCAAAACACTTAGGCGCAGTGCATTAACTTCTACCTCGTTTCTTGTTTCTTGACATATCAACCAATAAGAGATGTGAAGTGTGCAACTTTTAATGACTTGAGACTACCAAACACGACATGCAGTGATTAGTTCATTGCATGCAATACTATTAATTAGCAAATAAACATTAAGTTCTCTCCTTTTCTCCTCCTTCTTGGTCATGGTGCACAACCTAATATGACTTACTCACCTAGACGGAGTATTAGTTAGCAAAAATACATTAAGTTCTCTCGCTGATAGGAATAAAACAATACACCATGTATTTATTTACAGAGGGAGTAGTACATTTTTTGTGACATGCATTACTAGATATTGCTAGCCAAATACTAAAATCCAGATGGACGTGGTAGTACTCCTAAATCCAGACGGTGGTGCTACTAGTACTAGTAGTAGTACTACTACCAATGTAGTAGGAGCACTAGCACTGTACTACCCGTTGGTCAAATTATCATGTGCTGCTCCTCACAATGAAGTGACAAGACCCTGCGCCGGAGATGACACCTGAGTATAGGCGCCATGTTCGGCATACCATAGTCAGCCTCACCGTCTGTAGTCACTATCATCATGGCTATAGAGCTAGCCTGCTTACAACTAGCCCCATTCGACATGATTTCCCATGCGTAGATGCCCGTGCATTGCACGGAACACCAAGATTGGGGGTGGACGGCGCCGACAGCGGCCATCGCGCCAGATTTTTCCACGGCCTTCTAGATGTGGTGGGGAAGAGATAAGGATGATTGTGAGAGACAAGGAGTTGTTTGTAAATAGGGAACAAGTGCAGGCATCTTTTTGCAAAAATGGAGAAGTTTGGTTTGTATGCGTCAGATCTAGATCCGACGACTATTGGTGAAAGATGGGAGGCACAACATCATCACCAACTCATGACCTGTTTGATTCGCAGGATTTTGAAAACGCAGGAATAGGACATGGCAATATTACAAGTTTCAAACTGATATTACAAATGTTAGGAGTAATGCTGCACCTACGAAGATGGAATTACTAGGAAGTTTACGTAAGAACCTTCGTTACTTTAGGTGGATGCAGCATTATCGTACAAACTAAAATCCACCGCCCTGACAAGTCACTAATGGGCAAATAAGTTTTCAAGTCTCTGGCCACTTGATGTTTCAAAAACAAATTCAGTTTCTGTGGAGACTTTGTCATTTAGGCTTAGACGCTTGCAGTGATCAGCACGCCATTCATTGTTGCGCCAGAGAACACCAAACCTCATTACCTTGAGCGCACTTGCCTCCAGAAAAAGAACCTGGCCAATTTAATCTCAGATGTGCTGCCTCGGTACTCGATCAAATCAATTTCTGTAAGATGCAGATCAAGGCATTCGATGAGATTGGTATAGTGCAGCACATTTTTCACTTTCGGGTCTTTTTTTATCTGCAAAAGAAGAGAACATATTAGAGCAGCTGGCTGTATAAGATTGCCATCTCATCAAGAGGTACCAATATCATTCGCTCATACGATAGGGTTGGCTGGCTAGTGATATTTTTTCACTCTCTCTCTCTCTCTTTCTGTTTCCTCTCATTTAACTAGGAGCACATGAAGAGCTTGGGCATTTGTTGCCTTCCACTATGTGACCGATGCCATATTTCGCAAAAGTATGCCACATAATATGCATCGATGTCAACTCAAAAGATTTTGGCACTGCTCTCGCGATGTGAGAGAGTTGGCACCGCTGTGCACACAGACCCACATGTATAAACAAATCAATCAAACCAACTACACCAGCCTCTCACTCTCCCAAACAAGTGTTTTTTATTGCCTCAGTCCTCTCTCTCTTCCATGCAGTGTTTTTTCCTTGCGTGAGTTAATTTGGCACCGGAGCAAAGTAGGTGATCCAGATTGGGGCACCAGGTGAGCAATGGAGGGGCATCGATGCCAAATGCATCACAAGTGAATTTGGCACGTGTTTTGGCCTACATAGCCCACTTTTGTACTCCCTCCGTCCCAAAATTCTTGTCTTAAATTTGTCTAAATACGGACGTATCTAGTTACACTTTAGTGTTAGATACATCCATATCTAAACAAATGTAAGACAAGAATTTTGGGACGGAGGGAATAATACCTCGTATTTAGTATAAAATTTTGACCATAGATTTACCTAAGAAATTATGTTCAAATACGAATCCAACGATATAGTTCTTAGTGACATGCATTAACATTTTGTCAGTTAAATCTATGGTCAAATTTTGATACTACAAAATTGGAAGAGTAAACCAGGACGGAGGTAGTACTTGCTCTTAGGGTAACCATAGAGTTATTGGAGTAGTCTAAGTTACTTTCCACTATGACTAGCCTAGGCTACTATAGTAGTACAACATAAAAAATGATGCAGGTGATCACGTGAGAAAAAAATACTAAAACATTTCTTTCGGTGCAATGCGTAGATGCAGTTTTGAACACTACACTTGTCATCATAATTTGGGAAAATTACGAAAAAATTGAGCTACTTGTGATTACCGTTTACTAATAGGAAAGAAGTTTCACCTCGATGAGTAGCTTCTCCGTGCACGGAAAGCATGTAAGGAATCCAACAACTTGATCCAGATTGGGGCCGATAGATTTTAGTGCCAAGATCTTCACTGTGCGCATGGACTGGGTCAAGCTTGTGGGAATCATTTTCTGGAAGACGGTCGTAAATACATCAAGAAGAAATTTAAAAACGTGAATTTCAAGAAGATGGAGAAGAAGATGAGTGTTGTACATGAACGATTACAGATCCAATAAAGAGTTCAGAGAATTTGACAGACGAGTACACCAATGTTGTCAATTTCGGCGCATCAATGACCCTGATTTTTGTTGGACCTTCTAGATCCGATACAAGCAATCTCTCAAGGAAAGGCGCATTCTCAATGACCATAGCGTGGAACAGCTAGAGTGATCTCTTCCCAATTGATGTCTTGTTGCGCGGTCAGCAAGACACATAAATCCATCGGAGATTCATCGAGGCGATGTGGAGGCTAATGAACTCGTGGATCTACTCAAGACGAAGGTACTCGAGCGTAGTACAGCTGCGGAGCAGGTGCTCCATAGCCTTCTTCGAGATGACAATGTCGAAGAGGTCGAGCTACTTGAGTTGTGGGTGAAGAAGGGCGGGCGCGGCATTAATCTGGGGAAGATAGCAGGAGCTGAAGCTGGCGCGGCACAGCGTTCGCGTGAGGTGGAGCGCGGATGGCGGCAGAGAGCGACATCTCCAGCTTCATAGCTGAGCTCCTCGAGCTGATCTAGGGCGGGGGATAAGAACCACTCGTCGAACTTGGGTTGGACCTTGCAGTTGGTACTGAACATGCGGATGTCAAGGCGTCTGGCTGGCCCAGGGTGCGATGAAAGGATCTTGGAGACTGCGGCCATGCGTTTGCAATCCCCATCATAGAGGCAGCTGTCGATAGTGAGGTTGAGGGGGATGCGGCGCGAGAGGGGGCGCCACCGCCGGGAGAGCAGGGCGGTCAGCACGACAGACTTGGTGGGGAGGAGGCTGATGATGACGAGCAGCATGTCATCGGGGAGGCTGCTGATGAAGTCCAGGCTCGCCGGATGCGGTTTTGGCTCGAGCCACCTCTGCTTGTTGGCTGCCTTGTCGTCCATCTCAACCGGCAGTGACGCCGGTATACACATGTGATGGTGTGTGTTGTGTGCTGGGTGTGCGCGAGTGCGTCCTTCTGTGCATGCCGCTGCGCAGTGGTGAATTGTGCACGAGTGTGTCCTTCACGTGCAAGAAGTGTGTCCTCAATGCACCCTCAATTTTCTAGCATGCGGGGTGCTACCCCGGCCGAGTGGTTTCAACTTTATTTACTTCACCGCGTGTCAGATGGGCCTCTAGTTTACTTATTTTCACCCACTGCCACATGGGCCAGCACACGAAGATACAGAACACGAGCTGACAAGGCAGCATGTGGACTGGTTGACCGGTCAACTAAACAATATACGGAGCTACACACTGACACAGTGAGCGTATAATTCGTCAGTATAGAGAGTTCGAGTAAGAGGGGAGGCCCGTGAGAGATAGCAGAGAGAGAGAGAGAGAGAGAGAGAGAGAAAGAGTTACTCCCTCCGTTCGATAATGTAGTTCCAACATTTTTTTTAAAGTCAAACTTTTGAAACTTTGACCAAGTTTATAAAGAAATTACTTATATCTACAATACCAAAGATAAATGATAGTATGAAGTAAGTACATGTTGTGATGAATCTAATGATCGTTCCAGATGTAAATGTTTTTCTCCACATATACCTGGTCAAACTTTTCTGAGGTTTGACTTTTCAAAACATCCATATGCTTATGGACGTGACAGAGTCTCTAACAAGAGAGAGAGAGAGAGAGAGAAATAGAAAGAGTGAGTGAAAAAGTGTGTGTGCGTGTGTGAAAGAGACATGGACAACACACGATAAAAGTAGAGAAAAAGCATGCGTGTCTTATGCAAACATATCACACATGCATCTTCGACAACAGAGGCAAGGTGAGGAGATAGTGGGTGGTTGTTTGGAACCGAGAGAGCAAGAACCCTAGCACGTGGCCAAGAGGGGTCTGACAAACAAGGGAGAGAGGTCGAGAGAGACGTACGAAGAAAATGCAAACATGGGGAGGAGAGAGTGTATGTTTCTCATAGAGAGATCCCCTGGAGATCGTGATGGGACTACATGGGTGGGAGATCGAATGACAAGGTGTGTGCGTGATAGAAGTTGCCCCGAGAGAATCGAGATAGACGTAAGGAAGGAAGGAGACAATATGTGTGTTCCTGATGGCTAGTAAGAGATAACCATACTTAGGAGGGGGGTGCTTGTGCCTATGACGGAGTGAGGGATTATGGTACTTTGGGGGTGCGTGTCACATGGAGAGAGAACAAGGGCGAAGAGTGTTGGATGGGTCTATATGTATAGCGCGAGCGAGACATGTGTATGTGTGAACCAGGGAGATATAAGGTCAGTTTGGCTTGCGTCCTGAGCATCTTTTGCCTGGCCTGGGGTTGTGGCTGGATTTCATGCACGGTTGTTTGGTTGCTACCCTATGAAAAAGAAAGCCCGCCTGGCCTGGATTACCTTGCACTTTAATTAGCCTGGCTGGACTCCAGACACTACAAGTAGCTTGGCCCAGGCGACCGATTTCAAACGCCTGGCCGTGCCTGGTCGTGCGGCCACGAGGCTAACAACAACCTGAATGGATATTAGCATTAAATAATTGCTGCATGGATTGATTGATGGGACGTTGATGCTTTGCCTGGCCCAGGCATGAACCAAACGCTTCAGCACCACACAAGCCTGGCCAGGCAGAAATATTTTACATCTCACTTCCACACCAGGAAGTACTGGCCATCAAGGCATGAGGGTCAGGTCACGAACCAAACTGACCAATAAAGTTTGAGAGAGATTGAGGAATCCCGATAAGGCTAAGTGGTGCGTTAGATAGCTGAGAGGGGGAAAGAGATATTCCATCTGCTCGATAATGCAGTGCATGTAAATTTTTTAGAAGTCAAACTTTGGAAACTTTGATCAGGTTTATGAAAATTTTATTTATATCTACAATACCAAAGATACATCATACAAAACTACATCTCATGTTTTTCTCCACGTACATGGTCAAACTTTGTGATGTTTGACTTTTCAATAAATCTATATGCTATGGACCTAGGAGAGTGCCTAAGTGGAGACAGATCAATTGCGTGTGAGGGAGAATGAGTAAGTGTGCAAAAAGAGTATGTGTGTGAAAGATAAAGTGACAACAAACGATAAATTAGAGAGAGTGTGTGTTTTTTCGTTTCTTATGCGAACATATCATGCATGCATCTCCGAGATAGAAAAGCAAGGCAAGGAGATACACGAAGATAGCTAGTGTGTGATTGTTTGCAACGGAGAGAGACACCCCTGTAGCACATGTCCAATAGAGGTCTGGCCAACAAGGAACAAAGGTCGAGAGGGACACATGGAGGACATGGACGCATGGGGAGGGAGAGAGGGTGTGTTTGTGATAGAGAGATCCCCTCGAGATCATGAGGGGACTATATGGGTGGAAGATCGAGGGAGGTGCGTGCGCGATAGAAAGATGCCCCGAGAGAAATCGAGATAGACCATGCACATGTTTGTGATGGAGACTAAGATTAGCTAGTCATATACATATAGGGGGTATTGCGTGTGCCTATAATTGAGTGAGAGACCATCATACTTGGCTAGCTAGGCATGAGATTGTGTGTGTGTGTGTGCGTGCGAGATGGAGAGAGAACAAGGGAGAGAGATAGAGTTTTAGATGGGCCTATCGAGTGCGAGTGAGATATGCATGTGTATGTGTGACCCAGGTGGATGGAGAGTTTGAGAGAGGGGGGAGGAGCTTCGAGATGACAGAATGGTGCGTGAGAGAGTTATGGGCAACGAGCCAAGGAATTTGTGTGCGTACGATGAGTGCACCCAAGATATCTAGCTTGGACTAGCTAGAGTATCATACATAGTGTGTGAGAGAGACCTATAGATGGTGTATATATGCATGCGAACTTGAAAGACCCCCCCCCCCACACACACACACAAAGAGAGAGAGATGGAGAGAAAGGAAGAGGGACCAATAAGGTTTTTGTGTCGGATGCGTGCGACAGAATTGAAGATTGTCGACGAGAGAGAGAGAGAGAGAGAGAGAGAGAGAGAGAGAGAACATGCGTCTGGGAGAGGGGGAGGTCGCGTTTTATGCATCAAAGACCTATATAAACCATGTTTCGATATAAACTTGCATTCAAATATTTAAATTAGAGAACATGTTGTCTGCAATTGACACATGAACGGATATATGCGTATATCAAACAAGTTCATTAATTTGACTTTCAACATGCTCATGGAGTACTATAATACTGTACAACATGCTACTCGATTGAGGTGTTCAATTTTGGATTTAGTTCACTATTTTGACCTAGTGAACGAGCTATTTCATTGAATCGAGATATTTTGTTTTGGGTTTGATTCGCATTTTTGAGTGGGTAAACTATTTGTCATATAGTAAATCGCTAGCAACGAGCATGTAAAAACACATTACTCCTGAGCAACATCTCTCCATCTAAAAAAGAAGTGGCAAGCTAATATTTCAAAATTTGATTCGAATCGACTTGGTAAGGTAGACATGGATGCTCGTTCTCCCAAAATTTGAATGAACCGTGAAACATCCTCAGCTCAGTGGAATTCGCCCGAGAAAATAAATGTGAGACGCGAAATTACCGTCCTATGTGGGACACACATCAATTGGCTCGTTGTACATCGAGGGTAGGTTCGTAACTTCATCCAAGTGCGCCTTCTCCTCAGCCAAAATGACATGTGCCGAATAATTCATAAACCATGGTCGGCAAAACAAGCTCTCCTCGCCCGAAATAGCTCGCGCCCACTATTTCAAAACACGCTCTCCTCACCCGAAATCGCTCACGTCCACTATATTTCAAGACACGCCCTCCTCGCCCGAAATCACTCCCGCCCACTATTTAGGGAGAAGCAAAGTTACTCTACTATCCCCGACCCTCAGTACATAGACCCAAGCCGAGAAGCCTAAAGGTAGGGGTAGAACTGTAACTCCCCCTCACATTTCAGACAAATGTGTCCGTAAGACATGGTTCCACGCCCCACCCAATTCCCACCCCTCCCCCCCCATTCATACCTCGTGGGCGCCTAATCACCTTCTCCTCGGGAAGCTCCCTTGTCCCGAGCCGCGAAACGTCAGCCCCTCCTCCATGGCGCCCCCCACTGCACCAATTTCACAGCCGCCCTCCTCCCTAATGCCGAAGACGCTGTCCATTTGCCGTCGTGCACTGGGTCGTGTGCCTCTTACTCCGTGCTGCTGGAGCTGCCTCGACGACGGCCGCGTGAACCGTACCGGAGTCGATTCACCCCCGCTGTTGTTCATGGCACCGGAGCGGCTCCAACTTCGGATCCATCCAGAGTCCCGGTGCTTCTTCCCTGTAGCCGTCGACCGTCGCGACATCGCTGTTTCCCTGCCACTGGTCGCCACCGCAACTGCGCCAGCCTCACCGACTCGGTAGTTGGACCTGCCTACTTCACCATGCCGCCAGATAGGTCGCACCCTCATCTCAAATAACTTTATTTAGGCGTCAGTTGTCTAAATTTTTATTCTGGGCCAATCGATTCCCAATAGGAAGCAGCACCACTCGAGGCGGCGGAGCTCCTAGGCTGCCGGTTGGCTGGTGTCTAACATAAGGGTGCGGGGCCGCAAGTTCGCCGCGCGGAAGCAGCGCTTAGATGGCTATCTTAGAGTTGCGTGGGTTGAAGGTACTGCCGCCACCGGATCTGGATGACGGGGAGTCTTTGTGGATTGGCTCGGGGGCGGCGCAACCAAGGCAGTGCGGTGGGGCGGGGAGCGGGGTTTTGGCCGGGGCCACGGACGGCGGAGGCAGGCTGCTCTACCGTTTGTCGCTGGCTCTTCGGGGAAGATTCCGAACAGTGTCAGTCGGGAGGCACAAGACGGCCATCAAGCCATCCGGTGTAGATCGGACAGTACCAAAATAAAATAAAATCATGTGACCCCAATTTAGTCTTCAGTCAACAGACGTGTGGCCACTCTCGTACCTTGCTGTTGATCTCTTCGTGTATTTCTTCAGATCAAAGTGATATGTCGTTCTTAACATTATGCGTTATTTGCATCTTCAGACACACCGTCTTCCGACTTACTGCAGGTGCTCCAACAAGGGAAGCATACACCAGAAGGGAGCTATAGTCCCCACTCAACAGTTCCCTACATTGATGCGCGTGCCCGACATGGACAACCACAACAACTGCAGGGCCATCGGCAAGTCATCACATGATGCTTACTCCTATGGATGGCGGCCAGCTAGGTTGTACCCTCATCTTACTTGTGTGCAACATTTATGGCTTTGTTATTCATCTAAGCATGGAAAATAGATCATCACTGTATATTCATGCTGATCTCTTACGGGTCTTGTTCAGGAGTTAACGCTATTCCAGAGTTCAGCTAAGATACTTGTTCTTTAGGTAACGTTGTTCCATAGTTATCATCCATCAGCCAATGCTATCCCACAAGCTGGTGATTATAGTTTATACCACTTCTAGTATTACCTATGTTGTTCTTTAATACTTTTGTGTGCCATCTAGTTAATCTCGAGTACAAACGATACATATTCTGTAGCTTTCATCTGTGTTCTCTCTTTAGTTTATGAGACCTGTTGCTGCTAGTTAACCCCAGTCCTACTATTTATGTCGTCTCCTACAGGCACTCATTACATAAATCTAACTACTAGTTGTCTTCCATGCATGTCAGATATAATTGCACACACTGATATATCCACAAGAACCTCATGGAGCAATGTAAAGGCCAATAAACTTGATGTCAATGATACCCAATATGATGGAACATGTAAAGGCAGTTCTTCAGAAGACTTGCAGAAAGATGATGAATCCTCTTTACCCCACAAGGTCCTTGCTCTAACTTGGCCTGTGATATGGGTACAACATGCATATAATGTCCTAAGTGTATCTACTCTATTGCAATGCCATGTGCTTAGCATGCTGATCATGCATGTAAATATGTCATGCCTTCCTGTTTTTTAGTACCTATTCCATTCATGATAACATGTTTTCAAATTCAAGTACTGTCATTCTACTCTATCGCAATGCCATCTGCTTAATTTGGACATCATGCTTCTGAATATCTTATGCATTGTTATTCATCAGTATGTACTTCATCTGTCTACCATACCATGTTTTTTTACATTGAAGTGATGTTCTAGTGCTCTGTTGCAATACCATCTTAGTTTCCCAATCATACATGTGTATGTTGCCTTAGTTTTTTCTGTACGTATTCTGCTAGCATACAGTTTTACATTCAACTAGTGTTTTTTTGATGTGTTGTCCTGTCGTATCCCTAGCTCTTACACCATACTCCTTCCGTCCGGATTACATGTTGCTGAAATGGATAAAAAGGATGTATCTAGAACTGAAATACGCCTAGACCCATCCATTTTTTCCGGATGGAGGGAATACATGTCAATATGTCATGCCATTCTATTCTTCAGTACCTATTCCATCTCTTTGCTGTAGCATGTTTTATAATTAAAGCACCATTCTTCTATACAAGGCATGCAAGGGGAAGACAACTATGTTAGAATCTGAAGGATTACAAACAAGGCCTTTACAAAAGATCCAAACGCCAAGAGATAATAAACCAACTCCAGTTTTTATAGATACTGCTCCAGCATAGAGAAACCCAACTCCTACTGATAATAGGCAGATTCCAGTGGCCAAAGAACTAGTCCGCTCCAGTCTAGCAAAAATATATCAACTCCATTCTAAGAAGCGTGTGCGTATCCTTGCATCATGAAATTTTATAGCATGCTGATCATATTTTCTACATGTTTCTTACCCATCTCTCTTTTAGAAAATAAGCTTAACACATAGAAGAATTTCATCACTGGTATCGTATGTGAGGAAAGATTCTTGCAGGAATTCTCTGTGCTCCAATGCAGATGTAAGTACCTTTTGTATATCACTATATTTTTACATCAGCATGTATTTTGTTAATCGGCATGAATCCAGCCTTTATCTGATCTAAATTTAGTTGTAGCAAAATGTATGATTAAAGGCCAGAATGTTGATTTTTGTAAGGAAAACTGCCTGGTAGTTTTGCATCCTGAGCTGCATGAGTGTACTACCTCATATCAGTGGGTTTGAATACTTTGGTTCTGTAGTGGGTTGTCAGTGTTTTTTTACTGTGTTGTCCTGTCGTATCCCTAGCTCTTACATCATACTCCCTCCGTCCGGGTTACATGTCATAGAAATGGATAAAACTGGATGTATCTAGAACTAAAATACACCTAGACCCATCCATTTATTTCCGGATGGAGGGAATACATGTCAATATGTCATGCCTTTCTATTCTTCAGTACCCATTCCATCTTTGCTGTAGCATGTTTTATAACTGAAGCACCATTCTTCTATATAAGGTATGCAAGGGGAAGACGGCTATGTTAGAATCTGAAGGGTTACAAACCAGGTCTCTGCAAAAGATCCAAACGCCAGGAGATAATAAACCAACTCCATTTTTCATAGATACTGCTCCAGCACAGAGAAACCCAACTCCCACTGATAATAAGCAGATTCCAGTGGCCAAAGAACTAGCCCACTCCAGTCCAGCAAAAGAATGTCAACTCCATTCTAAGAAGCGTGTGTGTATCCTGGCATCATGAAATTTTATAGCATTCTGATCATACTTTCTACATGTTTCTTACCCATCTCTCTTTTAGAAAATAAGGTTAAACGATAGAAGACTTCCTCCATTGGGATCGTATTCGAGGAAAATATCTTGCAGGACTTCTCTGTGCTCCAATGCTAATGTAAGTACCTGTTGTATATCACTATATTTTTACATCAGCATGTATTTTGTTAATCGGCATGAATCTAACCTTTATCTGAACTAAAATTAGTTGTAGCAAAATGTTAAAGGCGCCATGTTGATTTTTGTAAGGAAAACTGCCTGGTAGTTTTGCATACTGAGCTGCATGAGTGTCCTATCTCATATCACGCACATTACTGAATTGTAGTGCTTCTTTGGTTGCCCATTCATTCATTGTGTCAATGTTGCTTTCGTATTACCTTACCTGGCTGATGATAGTTGTGCCATATTGTGTTAATTTGGTGTAGGGTAGTTGCCCAAACGTTCATTGTGTCAATGTTGCTTTCCTATTATCTGACTTGGGCAATGATAGCAATGCTAGTGAGTTAATTTTGTGCAGGCTGCTGGAGATAAGAAGACAAACTCTGAAAACAACAAGGCAACCCCATTGTTTCTTTCCAATAAATCTAGGCCAGGTAATATAGCAATAACTCATGATTAATCTGTTTGGTTCTCGTCCTAATTTATGTTATGATGCAGTGGTCGAGACACTCTCCACTATCAATAATACAAGCCTGCCAAAATCGCCATAAGAATCTGTTCAGTATCCTCTGTCTCGAATGCAAAGGAATAAATGTATGTTTGTGAACCAATTAATGGCTGAAGCAATGATGGAAATGGTGGATGAATCAGAGGTGCAGAGTCGTGCGACACAACAACTGATCAATTTTTTCAGAGACAGTGTAGCAAAGCAGCAAGAGCTTTCCCACATGCTTATGGCGTCATCTGTGCTGAGGTTGCGGATTGTGACGGTGTAGATTGTTAGGTTCTGCTCATTTATTTGCACTGGCATCAATCTTTGATTGCCCGGTGGATGTAATTTCCTGTAATATATACTGGATGTGCAACGTTATTCCCTGTATGCCGTACCTTTGCTTGATCGGTTTTGGTCCTGTGCATAATTGCTCGTCGTAATGGGCTCAAATTATCTAATTTGGCCTAAAGACATGTACAAACTTTAGTGGGCCCATTAAGTTAATGGGCCGTTACTAGGCCAAAAGTTAATGGTCGGCCCTCTTACCTCCCGGGTAGTTAACAGGCCGACATCAAAGCGGGCAACAGGTGGGCCCAATTAATTTCACGGGCCGTTAACAGGCCGTTACTAAGTTTGGGCTACATATGGCCCAACTATACTATAGGCCTTTAGCAGGCCGAAAGAGACAGCGGGCTTGTACTGGACCATGAAGAGCATGGGCCGCTAAGAGGACGAAAGTCAGGTCGTATTGTAAATGGCCCAACTGTGTTGTGGGCCTTTAGTAGGTCGAAAGAGAAACCGGACTGGTATTAGACCATGAAGGGCATGGGCCGTTAAAAGGCCAAAACTAAGGTCCCACTACAAATGGCCCAACTCATTTATGGTCCGTTAACAGGCCGAAAGGTACACAGGGCCGGGAATTGGCCCAACATTTAAATGGGTCGCTAAAAGGCCAAAACTCAGGTCCGACTACAAATGGCCCAACTGATTTATGGGCCGTCAATGGGCTGAAAGAGACACCGGGCCGAAAATTGGCCCAACACTTAAATGGGCTGCTAAAAGGCCGAAGCTCTGGTCCGACTACAAATGGCCCATCAGATTTATGGGCTGTCAATAGGCTGAAAGACACACCGGGCCGGAAATTAGCCCAACATTTAAATGGGTCAATAAAAGGCCAAAAGATGTACATCCTAAAAATTGGCCCATCCATTGAATGGGCCGTTAACAGGACGAAATCTCATCGGGACGATATTGACTCAAATATATAGCGGGCTGTTAACGGGCTCGAACTGACGATGGGCTGCAATGGTGTCAAATCTTTAACGGGCCGTTAACGGGCCGAATTGGCACATCTCGTATGGGCCGTGGGCTTAAATGGACCTGACACAAGTAGGCCTTATATGGGCCGGCCTGCTAATTTTTACTGGGCAGACCTCTTTCACCGGAATGGGCCACTGTTGGGCTGTGCCACGTGTTGACCTATCATAGGCGCCTCCAATCCAATGAGTGGATGACATCTGTCCCAACGGTGAGGCAACACGTGTTTCCTGCGGCCAATGATGATTTTACATGTGGAAAATCCCCATTGGTCCGGGTTGTTAACGGGTTATCGGATCCAAAACCGGACCCGATAGCTTAACGACGTTCCGTTACGGTGGATGCCACGTGTCGGTCACCCTTGACGAAAGCACTTCTGTGACACGCGATTTATCGTCATGGAAGTGGACACTTCCGTGATGATAATTTTGGTAATGTCATGGAACACTTCTACGACAGCACAGGTATGACTATATTGATTCTGTCATAAAATCGTCATGGATGTACATGCATGACAAAAAATGCGACCTACTGTGACAAACACGTATCATCACGGAAGTGTATTTTTTTTGTAGTGAAGGATAATGGAGAGGCCCTCCATCATTGATCCGCCCTCCGGCAGAGTACCCGATATGGCCTCCAGATGGGATCGCAAAAGAACAGAAGATTGCGGCTATGGGAAAAGTGTTTCCTAATATTTGAGAATTTATAGAAGTGGAATTGGGTCAGATGGAGCCACATGGGGCCCACAAGGTAACAGAGCGCACCCTACCCCCTGGGCACGCCCTGTTGCCTTGCCATCTCCTCGTTTGTCCTCTGGTATCCCCCCGAAGCTTCAAGGGTCTATTATGTCCAGAAAAACCGTCAAAAAGTTTCATAGCTTTTGTACTCTGTTTGGTACTAATTTTCTGGAAAAGCAAAAACAAGCAGAAAACAACAATTGGCACTAGGCACTGGGTTAATAGGTTAGTTCCCAAAATGATATAAAATAGCATAAAAATGCATAAAAAGTATCCAAGATTGATAATATAATAACATGAAACAATCAAAAACTATATTTATGTTGGAGACGTGTCAAGGAGGTTTGAGCATTTTTATGTCTGATTGAAATCCTTGAGTGTTATCTAAATCGGGCGCGCGCGATAACTCCTAGCAACCTCCTCCCTAGGGGCATGCGAGTAGTACTTTGCTTCGAGGGATAATAAACTTTTAAAATAAGTATATGAGTTCTTTATGACTAATGTGAGTTCATGTACTATACGTACATTCACCTTTCTGCATATTGCTAGCCTCTTTGTTACCATGCATTTCCCTTTCTCACCTTGAGAGTTGCATGGTGCAAACTTCGCTGATGCATCCAAATGTTCTTTTCATAAATTCTATAGTAGTATGTAGTGGCAGAGCTAGAAGAAACTTTTTGGGCGGGAAAAGGCTAATCCCCCCCATCTAAGCTCTCCCATAAACAAATTATTCATTAATTGGTTCCAATATGGGGAGGGGGGCATTGGCCCCCTCAGCGAAATAGCTCAACCTCTACTAGCATGTTGGTATGTTGACACCCTTACTTAAAGATTCCTTCTTCTGTGAGGACCTTCTTTTCCTTAACAAAATAACCCAGGTGAGGAGTGCGTGGATGACCACTAGTATAGCGACAACCACACCCAAAATTATCTTCTTCTTTTCTTCTCCTTCTTCTTATCATCTACATATATCCAGATAGTACTAATCAGAATAAAAACTTTAGATTATAAGAAGTTGTAGTATTCAATATTTCATTGTGCTATCACCTTACCTTTTCATGTGTTGGAGGAGAATGTGGAATTTTTTGCATTGGCTCGCCATTAATAAACTTGTAAAGGTGAAACTGGTAGCTACACCACACCGAAGCAGACCTCTGACCTGACCATCTGGTCAAACTACTGGCAGACCACAAACCATCGAGACAGTCTCCGGATTCTATAGGCATCAACTCTGGTACACATTGTGCCAAGCCATAGGCGGTGTACTTGGTGCCATCTATGTTGATCTCTTCGACTGTAGTGGCGAACCTCTCACACATGTTTGCTGCCATGCCAGCTACACGGCAATGCTTGTAATTATTTTGGTGTCAAATGCCTTGCTTTGCATGGTGTTAGTACCAACATGTTCCATTGATATGTTGCCCACTCGTGATATCCACTTGATCATGTCGCGAGAAATTTCAAGTGTGCAAAGATCGAAAATGAGGGTTACTTCCTTTCTCAGCACACAAGCAAGTTGTGCCTTTCTTTGGCCCCCCTTGGGTCAAATCAATAAATTTGGGTTGAAATACTACCCTCGAAGACTGTTGCAGCCCCCTATACTTGTGGGTCATCACTATCCAAAGCAAGAGCAGTGTGGGTCGCTCTTGGAGCACCAAGGGCCTTTTCATTGCCAGTGACGGGAATCTCAGTTCTTGGTTCAGCATGTGCACATTTGAAATAAATCCATGTTACAGTATCCAAGACATCAGAATAATAAGATGAAGAGTAGAATATTGTTGAAGTAGACTATTACAACTGGAGTGAAGCGAAATCTATCGGGGAAGAGCTAAAGACAAAACATGAGTTGTAAAATTAAACTTACAGATACATTTGTTTAATAAATTATATACTAGTATGCATTGGAAGAGCTAGAATAAATTTGTTGGGGGGCAAAGGCTAATTCCCCCCATCTAAGCCCTCCCATAAATAAGTTCTTCATTAATTGGTTCAAACAGGGAGGGGGCATTGACCCCCTCAGGTAAATAGCTCGACCTCTACTAGTATGTTGGTATGTTGACACCCTTACCTAAATACTCCTTCTGTGATGACCTTCTTTTCCTCAACAAAATAACCCAGGTGAGGAGTGCGTGGATGACCACTAGTACAGTGGCAACCACACCCAAAATTACATTCTTCTTTTTCTTCTCCTTATTCTTATCATCTGCATACATCCAGATAGTATTATTCAAAATGAAAATTTTATATTATAAGTAGTAGTATTCAATATTTCATTGTGCTATCAGCTTACCTTTTCATGCGTTGGAGGAGAATGTGACAAACTTTTGCATTGGCTTGCCATGGAAAAACTTGTAAAGGTGAAACTGGTAGCTACACCATGGCAAAGCAGACCTTTGGCCTGACCAACCATTGAAACTGCTGGCAGGCTAAAATCATCAAGACAATCTCCACACTCTACATGCATCAACTCTGGTACACACTACACCAAGTCATAGGCGGTGTACTTGGTGCCTTCTATGTTGATCTCCTCGACTGTAGTGGCAAACCTCTCAAACATGTTTGTTGCCATGCACTACAAAAAAACACTTTTGTGGATGATATGCATTTGTCACAGTAGGTCACATTTTCTGTCATGCATGTACATCCATGACGATTTTACGATACAATCAAGATAGTCATACCTGTGCTATCCTAGGAGTGTTCCATGACAATACTCAAATTATCATCATGGAAGTGCCCACTTCTATGAAGATAAATGGCGTGCCATGGAAGTGCTTTCGTCAAGGGTAACTGACATGTGGCATCCACCGTAACGGGTCACTATTAAGCTATCGGGTTCCAGTTTGGATTCGATAACCCGTTAACAGCCCGGGCCAATGGGGATTTTCCATGTGTAAAATTGTCATTGGCTAGAGGAACCACGTGTCGGCTCGACGTCACGACAGATGTCATTCATCCAATGAACGAGACGAGCCTATGAAAAAGTGACACATGGCACAACCAAATAGTGGCCCAATTAGTTTAAAAAGGCCGGCCCCTTTGACTTGGTCAAAAGTTAGTGGGCCGGCCCATGGAAAGCCTGTTAACGGCATGTTCGCATATAGCCAATTTACGGTCCGTTAACTCACAACCCGTTATAGCCTTTTCGAATTCGGGACCGTAGTGTCATGTGGGCCATCCAATATAATTACAGCCCGTTTTCACTTTTGGACCATGTATGGCCCATGACGTCTTCCGACCCATGTATGGCCCATGACATCTTTTGTCCCATATGAGGCCTTTTGTATCTCCGGGTCCTTTAACAGTCCTGGTGATTCTGGCCCATAATGAATAGTAAATTTCTTTATACTCACCGGGAAACATGCTCGTCGCTGCAACGGGAGAAAAAACATCAGACCCATATAACCCAAAAAATTATTTCTCAATACCCACCCTTCCACATGTCTACGCCTCTATTTCAACACTGCACCACAATGTCGTGGCTTATCCTCTTTCCTATGCTTGCTGATGTTGGCCGTGGTATTCACCTAGTCACAACATCTCTGAACATGGCAAATCACGAGGAGACGAGCTCAGCCACTACATGACACAAATGTCACCGAGCCGCGCCATCGCAAAAGAATGTTGAGGAATTAATCTCATTGAGCAGGATATGTATCATGATTTAGACTTTTAGTCATCTGGATCAGTGTCAAAGCTAGCATCAACGTAACCCTTTACGATGAGCCCTTTATCACCTACATAAACAAGAAACATTTTCTTAGTCCTCTTTAGGTACTGATACGTCTCCAACGTATCTATAATTTTTGATTGTTCCATGCTGTTATATTATCATTCTTGGATGTTTTATAATCATTTTATAGTAATTTCATATAATTTTTTGGTTCTAACCTATTGACATAGTGCCAAGTGCCAGTTGTTGTTTTCTGCATGTTTTTTACATCGCAGGAAGTCAATACCAAATGGAGACCAAACGTAGCGAAACTTTTTCTGGATTTTTTTTGGACCAGAAGACATCCAGTGGGCTGAAGAAGCGCCTAGGGTGTGCTCCAAGGGGAGCACAACCCACCAGGGCATGCTTGGAGACCCAGGCGTGCCCTGGTGGGTTTTGCCCACCTCGGGTGCCCCCGGACCGATTCTTTGCTCTATAAATACCCCAATATTCCAGAAACCCTAGGAGAGTTGACGAAAATCAATTCCAGCCGCCGCAAGTTCCAGAACCACTAGATCCAATCTAGACACCATCACGCAGGGGTGCATCATGTCCATTGGTGCCTCTCCGATAATGCATGAGTAGTTCTTTGAAGACCTACGAGTCCGTAGTTAGTAGCTAGATGGCTTCCTCTCTCTCGTTTGATTCTCAATACAATGGTCTCTTGGAGATCCATATGATGTAACTCTTTTTGCGGTGTGTTTGTTGGGATCGGATGAACTTTGAGTTGATGATCAGATCTATCTTTTTATCCATGAAAGTTATTTGATTCTTCTTTGATTGCTTATATGCATTATTGCTTATAGCCTCGTATTTCTTCTCTGATATTTGGGTTTTTGTTGGGGATATAACTATTTGTGTAAGCCGCCCAGGAGGGGCCGGGTTACACAAAGAGACTCATCAGAGAGAAGCCCAAGACCAAGCATGAAGATGGCGATTCGATAAAGGGCTTAAGGCCCACAGGCGACTTAAGCCCGTTGTAGTAAACCGCCATGATGGCATGACTTGTAACATAAGGTAGATTTAACTAGTCACCGAGCCAGACACTGTTTATAAGTCGACCGGGACTCTGCAAGCCACAGGGCATCAACCCATGTATATAAGGGGACGACCTGATGGCGGCTCAGGGCAAGAAACAACTGATCGAGAGCTAGGCATAGCGTATTTCGCTCCCTGGTCATCGAAACATCAATATCAACCCAACTAGACGTAGGCCTTACCTTCACCGTAAGGGGCCGAACTAGTATAAACTCTCTCGTGTCCTTTGTCCCGATTTAACCCCTTCAAGCTTCCTAGTTGCGATGGCTCCACAACTAAGTCCTTTCACGAGGACATCTGACGTGACAATTCCACGACAGTTGGCGCCCACCGTGGGGCTAGCGCATGGTGGATTTGAGTTCTTGAAGGGCAACTTCGAAGGGCTCAAGGGATACGTGGTGGGCCGGATGACCAAGAGTCATTGCGGCAAGATCTACATCAACGATGAAGGCTGGGGTCCCGACGCCGACTCAATTGAGTACGGATACCGGGTCCCCTTCAGCGGAATCCACGTCTTCATCGGCCGGATCGGTGAGCCAGGCCCTGAGCCGGACAACTGCACCGACCTCGTCGAGACGGCTCAGCGTGCGAGGAAGACCCGGACTCAACCTGTCTTACGGCGTGCCTTCGTGGGGTGCGTCCACGGAGAGGAATTTTCTGAAGGATCTGAAGATAGGGGTGAGATGGTCGTCCTCTCAGATGGTGATTCATCCGCCGGCTCAACAGATTCGTTGTATCAGGTGCAAGACGGAGCGCTTGGGGGCTGTTCCGATGGCATCAGTATTCCAGACCCCTATGAGCCGCCAAGGTGGGCAGGGATCTTCATGGCTGGAACTCAGCCCAGCTCAAACTCTACAGCTGCTGCAGCGATAACATCCGGGTTAGGAGTAGCCGGGGCAGGCGGCCCCGTGCGCCCACCGGCTCAGGTGCTAATAGATCTCATTGACAAGCTTACAGCCCTATTAACCGCCATGGTTATTCCTGCAGACAAAGATGAGCATGACGCAGCGGTAGCACAGGTGTGTGAGGAGATAGCTCAGGCCAAGGAGGCTTTGACAGCTGAGGATACTAGACTGGCTACAGAGCGGGCGGCTCTCGACGCCCGGGCACAGCGCTTGCAGTCAGAAGCTTACCAGCTCACGATGAGCTTAAACGCATCCAATGAGGTAATGAGGAGGAGATATCAGAAAACTTAGTCCCGTTTACCTCCGAATTACGACCCCGGGGTTCTCTTTGCTACACCCGGAGACGGCCCTAGTAATCCGCCGGAGGCCCATCAGCTTATGACAGCCGGAACAGGAGGACCAGCTCAACCTCGGGATATGGCACCGCCTCACATGAGCATGCCACCACCGCGTTATGTACCGATTCCACCGAGTCATTTTTTCAACCCCATGGAGAACTTAATTGCAGCTTCGACACGTTTGGCGGCTCTTCCTATGGAAGGTGATGACCCGGCGGCAGTGGAAACCCGGAAGGTCAGAGAGCTCCTCCAGACGGCCCTAGCTCAGCAGGAGACCTATTCTTACAGCCGGGACATGATTCATTCAACTCCCCCGCCCTGGGTAGCACCACCTTGCCAGAACCGGAGCCCGAGTTACAGCAGACACATGGAGTCGAAAGCTTTGTCAAGCAACGCCCAATGCAGTAACCAGCCCGGTGGCTATAATTCGGTGCAAGATCGAATACGTCAGGAGAACGAGCGGGCGGCTCAGGTGGCGGCTCAATAGACGGCACATCAAGATTTTCCAGAGTATCCAACAACTTCCGTTGAGGCGGAGTAGCCACTAGAACCGGTGGTGTTCCTTGTCTGGTTCCGGCTTTGCGTAATGTGCGGTTGCCCAAAGACTTCAAGGGACCTCGAAAGGTGCCGAATTACACGGCCGACTTGCAGCCCGGAGCATGGATTGAGAGTTATGAGATGGACATGGAGCTGTTGGAAGTTAGTGACGTAGCGATGGCTAAATATTTCACCATGATGCTAGATGGAATGGCCCAGTCTTGGTTAAAAGGCCTACCACCCAATTACGTTGGTTCATGGGGCGAGTTAAAGGCCCGGTTCATCCAGAACTTCAAGGACACCTGTAAGAAATGTATGTCGGTTGTGGACTTGACGGATTGCAAGAAAGGGGAAGGTGAATCGACCACCCATTGGGTACGCCGGGTCAAGGAGATAATTCATTCATCCGATAAGATGGATGCCGGCTCTGCAGTCCTTATGCTGGAGAAAAATTGCCGCTTTGAGCCGCTGAGGCAGAAACTGGGGTGCCTTAAACGTGACCTCATGGATATGGGTACGCTGATGGCGGCTTTAGTTAAATATGCCGATTCTGATAATACCAAGGATCCCGCGTTCGATGATGAAAAGACAGGGAAGGGAAAAAGGAACGACAATGGAAAGGGTCAGCAGCATAACCCGGGGAGTCAAGGCGGCAATAAGCGTAAGGCGGACGATAACCCGGAGTTTGTGGCCAATGCCAGCGCGCAGGGTAACAATAAGAGATATAAGGGTAAGCCACCTCGGTCCGGCGGGTCAGGCCCATCTCTTGAGCAGCTACTCAATGAGCCTTGCCCAAAACACGGCTCCCGGGAGCACCCCGCCACACACCTATGGAAGGATTGCGTGATCATGAAGGCGTTTAAAAATTCCAACACCTTCAATGGCAGTCATGGATCTGGCGGCGGCTCAGGGGCTGGCGGCTTTCATGGCCCGGGCGGTGGCTCAAATTCCGGTTTTCAGGGGCATCGAGGTGGTAATAATCAGCAGCAGTCTGGTCAAGGAGGGAAGCAGCAGCAGCAGTCGGGCTATCAAAGCCATCCGAAGCAGTTGAGTGGTGGGCAGTATCACGTGTTTACCACTAGTTTGTGCAAACGTGACCAAAAGGTTCATAAGAGGGCCGTGAATTCTGTTGAGCCGGCAATTCCTCGTTATTTGAGGTGGTCAGAGCAGCCCATCATATGGACCAGAGAGGATCACCCTCCGCGGGTCGATAATCCGGGTCAGTTAGCCTTGGTGGTGGCACCCCAGGTTGGTGGATATAAATTCACTAAGGTACTCATGGACGGCGGTAGCAACATCAATATCCTCTACTACGAGACCTTTCAGCGCATGGGGTTGACTGAGAAGAATTTGAGAACATCCAACACTGTTTTCCATGGGGTGGTTCCGGGTAAGTCGGCTTACCCAGTTGGCAAGATTGAGCTGGAGGTGGCCTTCGGAGACGAATATGATTCCAGAGCTAAGAAGTTAACGTTTGAGGTGGTCAAAATCAGGAGCCCATATCACGCTCTATTTGGGCAGCCGGCTTATGCTAAGTTCATGGCCCGGCCGTGTTATGTTTATTTGCAGCTCAAGATGCCAGGTCACAAGGGCACCATCACTGTGCATGGAAGTCGGAAGGTGGCGTTGGAATGTGAAGAAGGCAACGCGGCTTATGCTGAGTCGGCCTATGCGGCTGAAGAGCTCAAATTTTATCAAGACAATGTTGACCCGGCGGATATGACTTCCCTCAAGAAACCCACTACTGAACATGACCCGGCGTTGAAGTTTAAATCATCTGCTGAGACAAAGGTTGTGGACTTTACTTTAGGAGATGCCTCTAAGCAGTTTAGTATCAGTGCCAATTTGGATCCTAAATAGGAAAGCGTGCTCATCGAGTTCATCTGTGAGAACCGGGACATCTTTGCATGGAAACCTTCTGACATGCCAGGTGTACTGAGGGAACTCGCTGAGCACACTCTCAATATTGATCCAAAGTATAAGCCAGTCAGACAGTTTCTCCAGCGGTTCAACGAAGAGAGACGGAAAGCTATTGGGGAAGAGGTGGCCCGGCTCTTAGCGGCCAGGTTTATTGTTGAAGTTTTTCACCCACAGTGGTTGGCTAACCCGGTGCTTGTCCTCAAGAAGAACGGCACTTGGCGGATGTGTGTGGATTACACGGATTTAAACAAGGCTTGTTTGGCTGATCCCTTTGCCCTCCCCCCGTATTGATCAAATTATTGATGCTACGGCGGGTTGTGAACGTTTGAGTTTTTTGGATGCTTACTCTGGTTATCATCAGATCAAAATAGCAGTTAAGGACCAGGAGAAGACGGCTTTCATCACTCCGTTTGGAGCCTTCTGCTATGTATCTATGCCATTTGGACTCAAAAGTGCCCAAGCGACTTATCAGCGGTGTGTGCAGAACTGTTTGCACGATCAAATTGGGCGTAATGTTCATGCTTATGTGGATGACATTGTGGTGAAGTCTAGAGAAAAGGAAACCTTGATATCCAATTTAAAAGAGACCTTTGATAATCTCCGGGTTACAAGATGATGCTTAACCCGTCCAAGTGTGTATTTGGTGTACCTGCATGCAAGATTTTGGGTTTTCTGGTATCTAACAGAGGCATTGAAGCTAACGCGGAGAAGATTAAGGCGATTACCTCTTTGACTAAACCGGCGTGCATCAATGATGTTCACCGATTGGCGGGTCGCGTTGCCACTTTAAGCCGGTTCATAAGCCGGTTAGGTGAGAAGGCCTTACCGATGTATCAAATGATGAAGAAAACAGACACTTTTGTCTGGAGTGATGCCGCGGATACTGCCTTTGAAGATCTGAAGAGACAGTTGTCTGAACCGCTGGTTCTTGCGGCTCCCATTGATAAAGAGCCTTTGCTGTTATATGTGGCAGCCAATTTGCGAGCCGCCAGCATTGCCATCATAGTGGAGCATAAGGAAGCCGGCAAGGAGCATCCGGTTCAACGGCCGGTTTACTACATCAGTGAGGTGCTCATTGAGTCTAAGCAAAGGTATCCACATTGGCAGAAGCTTGTTTACGGGGTGTTTATGGCTAACTAGAAGTTGAAGCAATACTTTCAAAGCCACCCTACAACTGTGGTAAGTTCTGCCCCTTTGGGAGACATCATTCAGAACAGGGAGGCCACAGGACGAGTCGCCAAGTGGGCCATTGAGCTTGGGCCTCACGATTTGAAGTATATGCCACGTACTGCTATTAAGTCTCAGGCCTTGGTGGACTTTATCAATGATTGGACAGAGTTACAGGCCCCTGAGGAGAAGCCGGATAATACATATTGGATGATTCACTTTGATGGGTCCAGGCACCTAGAAGGCTCGGGGGCTGGAGTGGTGTTAACTTCCCCTCGAGGTGACAAATTTTGTGATGTACTCCGGCTTATGTTTCCCTGTACTAACAATGCAGCTGAGTACGAGGCCTTACTCCATGGTCTCCGGATGGCTAAGGAGATGAACTTAAGCCGGGTAAGATGCTTGGGCGACTCAGATCTTGTGGCTCAACAAGTGTCAGGCAAGTGGGATTCCAAGGACCCCCTTATGGCAGCTTATCATCGTGAAGTCGATGTTGTGGCTGGTCACTTCACGGGTTATCAAGTGGAGCACATTGACCGAAGGAAGAATGAGGCAGCTGATGCTTTAAGCCGGCTGGGATCCCAACGTAAGCTGGTGCCGCCTAATACCTTTCTTGATGTTTTACATAATCCTTCTGTCAAGGTGCCTACCGAGGAAGATCTAGCAGTGCCAGACCCGGAGGCACAACTGGTGGCGGCTCTTCATGTCGTCCCGGATTGGACAATGCCCTATTTGGCTTACATGACCCGGGGTGAGTTACCTGAGGATGAGACCTTGGCCAGACAAATTGCCAGGCGTTCCAAATCTATGACGATTGTTAACGGCGAGTTACACCATCTAAGTGTCACTGGGGTGTTTCAACACTGTGTGTCTCCTGCAGAAGGCCAAGAAATACTCCGTGAGATCCATGAAGGGGATTGTGGCCATCATGTCGGGTCAAAATCTCTCGTAGCCAAAGCTTTTCGTCATGGTTTCTATTGGCTGACGGCTCATGCTGATGCGGAGGATCTGGTCAGCAAATGTGACGGTTGTCAAAAGTTCTCACGACGTGCTCATGTGCCGGCTCAAGAATTGAGGATGATCCCAATCACTTGGCCGTTTGCGGTCTGGGGGCTTGACATGGTTGGACCTTTCAAAAGGTCTAAGGATAAAAAGACACATCTACTAGTGGCAGTGGACAAGTTTACCAAGTGGGTTGAGGCAGAGCCGGTCAGTAAGTGTGATGCAGCTACGACGGTTCAGTTCATGAAAAAGGTGATCTTTCATTGACTGACAATGGCACTAATCTCTCTAAGGGTGCCATGGAAGAGTTCTGTCAAAGAGAACATATCCGGCTTGATGTTTCGGCTGTTGCTCATCCTCAGTCTAATGGTCAAGCAGAAAGAGCTAATCAAGAGATCCTGGAAGGCATCAAGCCTCGGCTCTTAGTCCCCTTACAGCGGACTCCGGGTTGTTGGGTGGAGGAGTTACCCTCCGTGCTATGAAGCATCAACACTACGCCTAACAGATCTACGGGATACACACCTTTCTTCATGGTCTATGGAGCAGAGGCAGTTCTGCCAAGTGACATCCGACATGACTCACCCTGTGTGGCGGCTTACGTTGAGGTGGATAACGAAAAGGCTCGACAGGAGGCACTTGACTTGTTGGATGAGGAGCGAGACTTGGCAATAGCCCGCTCAGCGATTTACCAGCAGGACCTGCGCCGCTATCACAGCCGCCGGGTTAGGAGCAGAGCCTTTCAGGAAGGCGACTTGGTACTCCAGGTCATCCAAGATCAATCTGACATGCACAAGCTATCTCCGCCTTGGGAAGGACCTCTTGTGGTCAGCAAGAATCTAAACAACGGGTCATACTACCTCATTGATGTTCGAGAGCACAAAGACTCACGTAAATTAGAGGGGGAGACTCGCCGACCGTGGAATATTGCTCATCTGCGGTCTTACTATACTTAAGCCTCCGGCTCTTAAGATGTATATACTTTTGACGATGTACATATTATATGAAGCAATAAAGCAGGACCTCTGTCCTTTTTTCCATAAAGAATGTGTTTATGTCTTCTTTATCAGGTGGTGGACACTACCAACAGGGACCGGATCATATCTGAATCCGGCTTTCCCTTTGGTCCGGCTTATGATCATATCTGAATCTAGCTGTGGTCACTTGGGGGCTTCCTCTTCAAACATAGGTCGTATTCGAACCAAAGAGAACATAGCTGTCGATACCCACTTGATCGGCATACTGCCAAACCCACTTGGGGGCTTCTTGATCATATTTGAATCACAGCTTAACCCCTTTGGGTCTGACGTGGATCGTATTTGAATCAGCGTCATTAAACAACTCTTATGTTCACTTGGGGGCTTTCTGTTCAAACATAGGTCGTATTTAAACCAAAGAGAACATAGTTGTCGATACCCACTTGATCGGCATCGCCAAAGCCACTGGGGGCTATATGATCATATCTGAATCTTAGCTTAACCCCTTTGGGACGGTTCTCTGATCGTATTCGAATCAGGAGCCTGTGAACACTTCTTATGAATGTAGTTACTTTAACTGTCTTTGAACCTTCTTGAGGAGATAGTTCTTGGTTCTTCCGATTCAGTATTGACTACCCCAAGTTCTACAAGTGCCAGGTACATATGAGCCGGGAAGGTTAGCAAAGGGTACGCAGGTATGCTATTACGATTATAAATAATCATAAATCGGCCTATATATGATGTTTTTTGTGCTATGTTCCGGGTTATCAATACTTTATAAACCCCTGGCGCAGTAAACCGCCCAAGAAAGTTTTGTTTGTTTTATGTGCAGAATAAGGCAAGGAAAATTTAACATCAAGGAGACAAACGGTCAACATAAGCTGGGGATATAGGCTAATGGCGGCTTGCGAAATTGTTAAGCGCCATAAACATGCACGAAGGCATGAGAAACATTGAGAAGTTTTTCTATCCTATTACAAGACTCCCCGAGTCTGAATAAGGGAAGCATGGTTTTGACAAAAGTTAAAACGCCTGGCAGCTCATTCCTTCGGCGGGCTTGACGGCTTTGGGTTATCCTTCTCCGCCTCTCCGTCGGTTGCTTTGTCATGGAAGGTGGACGAGGCCCAGTCAATGCCGCTCAAGGCTTTAAATTCAGCCTCATCATCTATTAAACCAGCCGGGTCCACTTCAGGGGCAAAGGTATGCTTACGTGTTGGAGGGATCATGCTGACTTGGTCATACGAAACGTTTGGGATTCTCCGGTTCTCGCTATCATAGCCCGGCGAATACTTAGTGAGATCAGTATCATTGCCAAAGAGAGTCACCAAGGGACGAACGACTTTGACACAGGCGGTGAAGTCTTGATCATCAAATGCAGAGCCATCCTCCTTCAGGCTTGGATATCCAAGAGTAAGATCAGCCAAGTCAAGCTGTGGCACCCATGCCTTTGCCCGGCTTAATGCGGCCACGGCTCCGGCTCTTGCAGATCCCTGCCTTAAATCCTTAATCCGTTGAGGTAGCACTGCGAGATGCTTCAGCACATCTTGTAGGAGGCGAGGCGTGGTATTTGATAAGGCCACAACGGACAAAGCACGTTGTGACCCGGAGTACAGCTGCTCTACAAGGGTATAAACCACCTTGAGCTTGGTCAGCATGTTTTGCTTGAGGTTGGTACTCCTGGGGCCTGTATGGTCACAAGCATAACAATAAGCCGGAGATAATTATCACAATAATACTTGGAAGATTACAATGTTTAAGGTTTTTTTAGAGTGACTTACCGAAGATGGCTGAGACCATTTGGGATATCTGCCGCTTTAAATCGGACAGTTCGGTTGTTGCCTCTGCAAGAGATGCTTCTGCCGTCTCGGCTCGAGTCACTAGTGAAGCCCTCTCATCAACCCAAGCTTTTTTCTCTGATTCAAAGTTCTTCTTCATTTTATCTTGTTCAGAGATGCTGAATTCAAACTTGGAGTTTGCTTTCTGAGTTTCAAGCTCTTGAAGCTTTAGCTGGCTCCTTAGGTCAGCAATCTCCGATTCAAATTGACTTATGGTGGCTTGTATTGACGTGAGGTTATGGTAAGAATCATGGTATGGTAACATTCAAGTCCCAAACACTTTACAAGTAAAGATATTTGGCACTTGGGGGCTAATGTATGCTCAAAGAATTTTTTAACTTATTTACCGAGTCATACATATTAAATCTCAAGCATTTTACAAGTAAAGATACTTGACACTGGGGGACTAATGTGTAAATTCAAAGTCTCATGCTTTCACCGGGTTAAATGTATTCACTTTAAACCGAACAAACTAATAGTAAGTAGATTTCTAAGTCTACAACATATTCATTCATAAGCAATAGACTTGGGGGCTGGTACAGTAAGTAAGGTTCAGGAAAAAGCCTAAGTTATACCTCAGAGTTATGCTGTATTTGCTTCAGCATGTCAATTTCTATGTCACGGCTATTGAGCACTTGGTTCGGATAGCCCGAGACTATATCACCAATGCTTAGGTGAGTATAATCAGTGATGTCCTGTTTGGCTTTCCGACGTTGGGAAAATTCCTCCTTGGCAGTGCATTGAGCAAGAACAGTAGGCCGGCCCGGTTCAACATATTGGCTTTTCAAAAATTCAACTTCCAGATCAGTCGTCTTGACCGGGCTAGGAATTTCCGGGTTATCAGAGTTGTGGACAACATCTTCTGCAGGTGGGTCAGAGGTTGACACCAGAATATCAGAAGCCGGTTCAGGCGGTGGCTGATGAGTAGAGCCATCAGGAACGGATGAGTCAATCACCGGTTCAGTGACCACCGGGTGTCGGGACGGCTTATTCTTCTTTTCCCTCTTGTTGGGCTTCACCTGCAGGCTGTCAATCAAAGTGGAAGGATGAGTATCAACGTATAAGTATGGAAAAACTTAAAGTAAGAAAGGTTTCATTACCCGGGAGTTGTTTTAAAAGCCAGCATGTTTGATTGCATCGACTCGTCGGAAGATGGAGAGGTATCCTGATATTTGGAGTCAGATGAATTGAGAGGTTGGCGAATTAGACCCGCCAAAGGAAAAGTAGAATGTAAATCGGAAATAACCTCGGTCCGACGCTTCCTAGTTACATCGGGTAAGCTAGAGGAGAGTTCTGCGTCTTGATTGGCCCGAGTTTGCCTCCGGTTCTCAAGCTGTTGTTGCTTCAAAAGAAATTGAGGATCTTGGTAAGCTACAGGATGGGAAAATCTTTCGGGGTCACCCTTCGGATTTTTTGTGTTGGCAAAGGCTCTGAGTCGGAGGAGATTATAGTTACCTCTTCGTCAATTGCTTGACTGTTCCCTGTATCCTCCTGAAAGGATAAAATGTCATTAAAGTAACGCCAAAGGAGTTAAGGAAATTAAAAGATTACCTCTTCCTCATCCGAAGACGAGTCATCCAATTGAAATAGATCAGAGGCGCTGGGCTTTTTCTTCTTAGAGGTGCCCGTCTTGGAGGCCTTCCTTTCGGTTTTCTTGGCTGCCCTGGCCTGTTTGGCAGCCTCATGGTCATACTTGACCTTCCAGAAATTGTCATCGACCTATGGAAAAAGATAAGGAATCATAAATACAAGAAGGTATAACATGTTAAAGAGTACTTTTGAAGATTGATAGCTTACTGCAGGGGCCGGGTTCTTCTTGCAGAAGGGAAGTAAGCCGAAGGCATTACTAGTTACAGTGCCCTCCTTCAACAGTGATTGGACTGTAGCGTCGACCACATCGTTTGGTAAATCATCAGGACTATGACGCATTGGGTCATCCTTTTCGCCTGTGTAAGTACACATTAAGCTGGAGCGGCGGCTTAATGGTAGTATCCGCCAGGTGACCCAGGCTCGAACCAGATCGATGCCGTTTAACCCGTTCCCTAGGAGAGCTTTGATCTTCCTGATGGTTGGGTTGAGAGGCAGGCGCTCAACAGCGGATAACTTATCTGCCAGCGGATGATTGGATTCGAGACGCAGGGCGCGAAAGCCGGGCAGAGGCCTCTCATCAGCCGATGATGTATCTTGACAGTAGAACCACGTCTGGTTCCCGTCTTTCGTGTGACTCGGCAGCTCAGCATAAGGGAAAAGACAATCTCTCCGCCGCTGGATTGAGATGTCACCGAGCTCAAGACTAGGCCCGTTGGCACGTTCATTTTGCCGGTTCAAATAAAAAAGTTCTCTAAACAAAAGCAGACTTGGCTCCTCTCCCAGGTACACCTCACAAAAGACTTGAAAATTGCAAAGATTTGACACGGAATTGGGTCCAATGTCTTGAGGTCTAAGGTCAAAGAAATTCAGAACTTCCCTGAAGAATTTTGAGCCGGGAGGGGCAAATCCCCGATTCATGTGATCCGTAAAAACTACTACCTCCCCATCTTTGGGTTGAGGTATTTCCTCAGATGGGTTAGGGGCACGATAAGACATGACCTCCTTCTTTGGCAGATGGCCAGACTTCACGAACTCGGCAAGTTTGCTTTTGGTCACTGTGGATGGAACCCAATTGCAAGTCACATGGGCTTTGGCCGCTTTAGGAGCAATGACAACAGTTGGCCTACGACAAAATAAGAAAGCTCCGGTTCAACTTTAACCCGGGAGAAATATCTAAATTATTTAAAGTGGCGGCTTAAAGAAAGGGGCCTAATGATGTAAGGGTGATTGTGCAATAATATTTAAGCCGCTAGCAGTGTCAAGAGCAATTCAAGAATTCTTAAGATCATGAGAAGAAGAAGAAGTTTTCCGGGTGATAGAAACAAGTTTCACAGACGACAGCTATTATTCTGGATCAAATTATTGCTCTGAAAGAGAAATTTTCTAGACCTAAAAATAGGGCAGAGAAGTTCATACACTTGAAGAGGGTTTCTAAACGAGGGAAATGAGATTTATTTCTATGCAAGATCAACACAAACAACTACCGCAGCAGTTCTGCACAGTTTTTACGATCTAAAGAGGGCATTGGAGATGAAAACTGACGAGGGTTTGCGTCGGGCAGTGATGAACGCCGACGAACTCAACGGAGCTCCAATGTAGATATAAGAAAAGGGGAGGAGAGGAACTCACGGATGAGGACAAGCTGCGGAGGTTCGCCATCGATCTCTGGTCAAAGTCAGGCTGATGCAGCGGCCCGAGTCGATGAAAATGAGGGGGTCAACCGCGATAGAGGCGGAGTTCGAGTGGCAGAGAGGAGAGGAAGAAGACAACTGAAAGGATAAAAATGAAAGACCTAAGTCACGTTTATTTATAGGGAGAGGATAACTGAGACGGCGCGGGAAACGAGGAGATAAGAATTACTATCCAGCGGCCCCGACGCCTCGATTTTCGGAGCAATCAATAAAGAAGAGATCTGTTGAAGGATTCGATGGAATAGAAAATGAATTAAAGGAAGAATGACATCACGCCGGGTTAAGACGGATCCAGAAGATGATGTCATGGCGGGTTAACAAAAACCCTCTGTATAGTTAGAAGACTGAAGATTTAATTCTTTAAAAATATTTTTTAGATTGACATGAACAGGTTCAAATCAATATGGGGCCTAATGTTGGGGACATAACTATTTGTGTAAGCCACCCAGGAGGGGCCGGGTTACACAAACAGACTCATCAGAGAGAAGCCCAGGACCAAGCATGAAGATGGCGATTCGATAAAGGGCTTAAGGCCCACAGGAAACTTAAGCCCGTTGTAGTAAACCGCCATGATGGCATGACTTGTAACATAAGGTATATTTAACTAGTCACCGAGCCGGACACTGTTTATAAGCCGGCCGGGACTCTGCAAGCCACAGGGCGTCAACCCGTGTATATAAGGGGACGACCTGCTGGCGGCTTAGGGCAAGAAATAACTGATCGAGAGCTGGGCATAGCATATTTCGCTCCCTGGTCATCGAAACATCAATATCAACCCAACTAGACGTAGGCCTTACCTTCACCGTAAGGGGCCGAATTAGTATAAACTCTCTCGTGTCCTTTGTCCCGATTTAACCCCTTCAAGCTTCCTAGTTGCTATGGCTCCACAACTAAGTCCTTTCACGAGGACATCTGACGTGACAATTCCACGACAGTTTTGTTTGGCCAACTTGATCTATTTGTCTTGCAATGGGAAGAGGTGCTTTGTAGTGGGTTCGATCTTACGGTGCTTGATCCCAGTGACAGAAGGGGAACTAACACGTATGCATCCTTTCTACTAAGAATAAAATGATAGAGTCTATTTCTACATAAATAGATCTTGTCTACATCATGTTATAGGACCTTGAAGTATGTCTAGAGGGGGGTGATTAGACTACTTGACCAATTAAAAATTTAGCCTTTTCCCAATTTTAGAGTTTGGCAGATTTTAGCTATCTTAGGACAAGTCAAGCAATCATCACACAATTCAAGCAAGCATGCAAAGAGTATATAGGCAGCGGAAATTAAAGCATGCAACTTGCAAGAAAGTAAAGGGAAGGGTTTGGAGGATTCAAACGCAATTGGAGACACGGATGTTTTTGGCGTGGTTCCAATAGGTGGTGCTATCGTACATCCACGTTGATGGAGACTTCAACCCACGAAGGGTAATGGTTGCGTGAGTCCACGGAGGGCTCCACCCACGAAGGGTCCACAAAGAATCAACCTTGTCTATGCCACCATGGACGTCGCCCCCGAAGGACTTGCCTCACTAGCGGTAGATCTTCACGAAGTAGGCGATCTCCTTGCCCTTACAAACTCCTTGGTTCAACTCCACAATCTTGTCGGAGGCTCCCAAGTGACACCTAGCCAATCTAGGAGACACCACTCTCCAAGAAGTAACAAATGGTGCGTTGATGAGGAACTCCTTGCTCTTGTGCTTCAAATGATAGTCTCCCCAACACTCAACTCTCTCTCATAGGTTTTGGATCTGGTGGAAAGAAGATTTGAGTGGAAAGCAACTTGGGGAAGGCTAGAGATCAAGATTCATATGGTAGGAATGGAATATCTTGGCCTCAACACATGAGTAGGTGGTTCTCTCTCAGAAATGGTAAGTTGGAAGTGTAGGTTTGTTCTGATGGCTCTCTCCATGAACGAAGAGGAGGTGGAGGGGTATATATAGCCTCCACACAAAATCTAACCGTTACACACAATTTACCAAACTCGGTGGGACCGAATCATCAAACTCGGTCGAACCGATTTAGTAAACCTAGTGACCGTTAGGATTTTCGGTGGGACCGAAATGCAACTCGGTAAGACCGATATGGTTAGGGTTAGGGCATAACGTAATCTCGGTGAGACCGATTACACAAACTCGATGGGACCAATTTTGGTAATTAGCTAACCAGAGAGTTGGTCAGGTAAACTCGGTGGGACCGATTTGCTCTTTTCGGTGAGACCGTAATGTTACAAAAGGGAAACAGAGAGTTTACATTGCAATCTCGGTGGGACCGATCGCTCACTTCGGTTAGACCGACACGTTACGAAGGGAAACAGAGAGATTACAATCCCATCCCGGTGAGACCGAGATCCCTATCGGTCGGACCGATTTGCCTAGGGTTTGTGGCAGTGGCTATGACATATGAACTCGGTGGCGCCGGATAGGAAGAATCGGTGTGACCGATTTTGGCTTTAGGTTTAGGTCATTTGTGGATGTGAGAAAGTAGTTGAGGGTTTTTGGAGCATAACACCAAGCACATGAAGCAAGAGGCTCATTAAGCAACACATCATCCCTCCTTGATAGTATTGGCTTTTCCTATAGACTCAATGTGATCTTGGATCACTAAAATGTAAAATGAAGAGTCTTGAGCTTTTGAGCTTGAGCCAATCCTTTGTCATTAGTATTTTGAGGGATCCACTTTCATCATCCATGCCATGCCATTCATTAAGCTTTCCTGAAATAATAGTCTTGGAATAGCATTAGCTCAATGAGCTATATGTTGTTATGAATTACCAAAACCACCTAGGGATAGTTGCACTTTCACATGTCATCGTTCTTATTGCATTACTCCGTTTCTCCATGAACTTAATACACTAGATGCATGCTGGATAGCAGTCAATGTGTGGAGTAATAGTAGTAGATGCAGGCAGGAGTCGGTCTACTAATCTTGGACGTGATGCCTATATAATGATCATTGCCTGGATATCGTCATGATTATTTGAAGTTCTAAAAATTGCCCAACAGTAATTTGTTCACCCACCGTTTGCTATTTTTCTCGAGAGAAGCCACTAGTGAAACCTATGGCCCCCGGGTTTCTTTTTTATTATATTTGCCTTTGCGATCTATTTTCCTTTGCTTTTATTTTTAGATCTATTAAAACAAAAATACAAAAATACCTTGCAGCACTTTATTTTATTTGGCATTCAATCTATCAATGTTTACAACTCTCTCACGTCTGTTTGCCTATTTCTGGCGCCGTTGCCCGAAAGGGATTGACAACCCCTTTAACACGTCGGGTTGCGTGTATTTGTTATTTGTGTGCAGGTGTTGTTTACGTAGTGTTGCTTGGTTCTCCTATTGGTTTGATAACCTTGGTCTCATTACTGAGGGAAATACCTAACGTAGTTGTGCTGCATCATCCCTTCCTCTTTAGGGAAATATCGACGTAGCTTCAAGCCGCATCAAAAGGAATTTCTGGCGCCGTTGCCGGGGAGACATCATCAACATCTAACAGGTTCCTAATCACAAATCTCATCTCCTCGGAATTTACATTTTTTTCATTTGCCTCTCATTTTCCTCGCCCCCACTTCACAAAAATTTGTCGTTTTATTCCTCCTCTTTTTGTTTAGCCGTTTTCTTGCCAGATCTGTTTTTGCTTGCATTCTTCCTTACCACTTTTGCTGTTATGGATAGTTCTTCCTCTATTGCGTACACCCCTGAGAACGAAGTTCAGGAGAGAATTTAAAAGATGGTTGGTATAGGATTTGCAATGCTCATAATAGATCTATCTGTAAGCAATCTATTGTTGTTCTTCACTGTTTTTATGTGGGCATCACCACTTGGTATAGATTCGTCCTTGATACAATTACTGGTGGAAACTTCTTGATGTGCACCTCTCTTGATGCTTTTAATGCTATGGGAAATTTAGTGGGATCACCACCTCTTATGATTAATGAAACAAATTTGACTCTTGAGCATGTCACCGAAAGACTAGATGCTATTGAAAAGAAGATGCTTACTGAAGAACATATTGAAAACTTGGATAAAAAAGATGCATGATTTTGCCACTAAAATTGGGTCAAAAGCGGGAGAAGTTTTTAAGTTGTTAAAAGAAAAGGGGACCGTAATTTAGGAAAGAATTGAAGAAAGCCTGTCTCGGATTGATAAACTAGAAGAAATCTTTAGTAATCTAAGCACGGCTTTTGCTTCTGCTAAAACTATTGAAAAAACTCCCGTAAAGATTGGCAAGATTACTCAAGTTACCAAGATCAAGGGTGCAACTTCTAGTAATAACCATAAAGAAGATCTTAAGATGATTAGTATTCACCCGAATTTTGTTGAAGTGATAAGAGATCCTTTTGGTAAGAATGAATTCTTTAAACTCGTTCCTAGGAGTATTGTCATTGAAAATGTTTATGCTAAATCTCTGAAAAGTTCTAAGTGCTTGATTGAAGAGTTGGAAAACAAAGATGACAAAACTTAGATCATTGCTTTATGCCTAGCTAGGGGCGTGAAACAATAGCGCTTGTTGGGAGGTAACCCAGTGAATAAAATTTATTTTTGCTTTTTGCTTTCTGTTCTTGAGTGTTAGCACAATTATGCTACTATTATGATTGTGTTTTAATTAGTGTTTGTTCCAAGCAAAGCCTTTAGGATCATATTGGGTGATAGTTGATTTGATCTTGCGGAAAAATAGAAACTTCGCACGCCAGTCACCGAATTGTTAAAAATCACAGAAGCGTGATAAAATACCCATTCTTTTTGCAGAAGATTAATATAAAAATTCTTCACGTGGTCCCAATATTTTCAGAATTTTTGGACTTATAGAAGTATTCGAAATATCCAAATTGCTATAGACTGTTCTATTTTTGACAGTTTCTGTTTTCTTTATGTTGTGTGCTTGTTTTGATGATTCTACAGTTTTCTTTGATGAGTTTTTTCCATAGAAAAGTTGGCATGCAGTAGTTATAGTAGTGATTTGCTTTCTTATACTAACGGATCTCACAAAGGTTTTGTTGAGTTTTGTGTGATTGAAGTTTTCAAGTTTTGGGTGATGTTACGATGGATGAAGGAATAAGGAGTAAGAAGAGCCTAAGCTTGGGGATGCCCGTGGCATCGCAAGCTATTATCCAAAGAGAAGCAAGCAACTATGTTTGGGGATGCCCCGAGTGGCATCCCATCTTTCTTCTAACGACAATCGGTATTTTACTCGAAGCTAATTTTTATTCGTCACATACTATGAGTTTTGCTTGGAGTGTCTTGTATGATATGAGTCTTTGCTTGTTTTGTTTTGCTTTTTAAGTCTTGAATCCTTGCTGGACACACTTGTTTGATAGAGCCAAAATTATGCCATAACTTGTTAGAATTGCTGTCTATGCTTCACTTAAATCTTTATGAGCTATGGAATTGCTCTAGTGCTTCACATATATCTTTTTGAGCATGGTGTGCTTTAGTATTTTTGAAGAAATGCTCTCTTGCTTCACTTAGATTTGTTTGAGAGTTAGTATTTTTTAAAGAAATTTTCTCTTGCTTCACTTAAATTAATTAGAGAGAAAGAAATATTATGCTCATGATCTTCACTTATATTTATTTGAGCTTATCAAAAGCAACACATGAAAATTAGTTCCAAAGTGATAGATATCCAAGAAGGATATAATAAAAACTTTCATGAAGATCGTTGGATAAAATAAACTTGATTCCTTGTAATAGTTTGGAGATATGATGATGTGATATGTGAGTCATGTTGATGAGTAATTGTGCTTTAGTAAGAATATTGGTGTTAAGGTTCGTGATTCCCTATGCAAGCACAAAAGTCAATAGTCATGCAATGATAAAGATCTTCGTGGAATATGTTGGAACCAGCATGGACATCTAGGTCCCGCTATTGGTTATTGATGGGAGTGGAGTCTCGGTCATGTCTACATGATTCTCGAACCCGTAGGGTCGCACGCTTAACGTTCAGTGGCGCTAGGGTAGTACTGAGATATTAAGTGGAAAATCTGAAGGTTGTTTGGAGTCCCGGATGGAATCGGGGAAGTCAGGAGGAGCTCCAGAATGGTCCAGAGGTAAAGATTTATATATGGAAAGTTATTCTCAGGGTTCCGGGAAAAATTCCGGTGTTTTCGGTATTGTGCTGGGAAGTCACCAGAAGTTTCCAGAAGGTTTGGGAGGGTCCGGAAGTCCTCGGAGGGTTCCACCGCATCCCATAGAGTAGCATGGGCTGTAGGGGAGCGTCCTGGCATTAATGGGCCAAGGGAACCACCCCTACAAGGCCCATGCGCATGGGAAGGAGAAACCCTAAGTGGGAGGGAGTCCACTTGCCTTGGGATGCAAGTTTCCTCCCTTGTACGCCTCCCCTCCTTGGAGGAGGGGCTAGGGCTGCGCCCTCAGCCCTCCCACGCCCCTATATATAGTGTCGAGGGGGCGCAAGGGCTGGACACATGAAACCCAAGCCTCCTTTCTCTCCCGATAAGCCTCCACCTCGATCCATCAGCGCTTAGCGAAGCCCTGTCGGTGTTTCGCTGCCATTACCACCACCACACCGTCGTGTTGGTTCAAATATCATCTACCTCCGCCCCCTCACTTGCTGTGTCAAGAGGAAGATGATGCCGCTGATAACCCTCAAGTATATGGGATCGCAACAGTTTTCGAGGGTAGAGTATTCAACCCAAATTTATTGATTCAACACGCCAAAGAATATTCTCAAGTTTAAGCAGCTGAGTTGTCAGAAAGACTTAATATCTATAGCAAAGTATTTAGTAGCAAATTAGTATGAAAGTAATGGTAACGGTGGCAAAAGTAACAATAGTAGTTTTGTAGCAATTGTAACAGTGGCAACGGAAAGTAACTTAGCAAACATCAATGTGAAATGAGCTCGTAGGCAATGGATCAATGATGGATAATTATGTCGGATAGCATTCATCATGCAACAGTTATAACATTAGGTGACACAGAACTAGCTCCAATTCATCAATATACTGTAGGCATGTATTCCAAATATAGTCATACGTGCTTATGGAAAAGAACATGCATGACATCTTTTGTCCTACCCTCCCATGGCAGCGGGGTCCTAATGGAAACTAAGGGATATTAAGGCCTCCTTTTAATAGAGTACCGGACCAAAGCATTAGCACTTAGTGAATACATGAACTCCTCAAACTACGGTCATCACCGGGAAGTGTCCCGACTATTGTCACTCCGGGGTTGCCGGATCACAACACGTAGTAGGTGACTATAACTTGCAAGATAGGATCAAGAACACAAATATATTTATGAAAACATAATAGGTTCAGATCTGAAATCATGGCACTCGGGCCCTAGTGACACGCAGTAAGCACAGCAAAGTCATAGCAACATCAATCTTAGAACATAGTGGATACTAGGGATCAAACCTTAAAAAACTAACTCGATTACATGGTAAATCTCATCCAACCCATCACCCACCAGCAAGCCTATGATGGAATTACTCACGCACAGCGGTGAGCATCATGAAATTAGTGATGGATGATGGTTGATGATGACGATGGCGATGGATTCCCCTCTCCGGAGCCCAAAACGGACTCCAGATCTGCCCTCCTGATGAAGAACAGGGCTTGGCGGTGGCTCCGTATCATAAAATGTGATGAATCCTTCTCTCTGATTTTTATCTCCCCGAACGTGAATATATGGAGTTGGAGTTGAGGTTGGTAGAGGTCCAGGGGGATCATAAGGACAGAGGGTGCGCCCCCACCCTTGTGGCAAGGGTGTGGACCCCTTCGGTTGATTCTTTCGCCAATATTTTTTATTAATTCCAAAAATCATCTCTGTGAAGTTTCAGGCCATTCCGAGAACTTTTATTTTTGCATAGAAATAACACCATGGCAATTCTGCTGAAAACAGTGTCATTCCGGGTTAGTTCCATTCAAATCGTGCAAGTTAGAGTCCAAAACAAGGGCAAAAGAGTTTGTAAAAGTAGATACGACGGAGACGTATCAGCCGTCGAGCCGTACGTGTGCTAAACTCAGAGGTGTCATCTGTTCCGCACTAGATCATATTGGATCGCGATTGGATCGTGCAAAGTACGACTACACCAACCGTGTTATGACGCTAACGCTTTCAATCTACAAGGGTATGTAGACATACTCCCCTCATGTAGCTATGCATCTCCATAGATAGATCTTGGGTGTTTCGTAGGAAATTTTTTGATTTATTTTGAATGTTCCATTAGTGGCATCATGAGCTAGGTATATGCGTAGATGTATATGCACGAGTAGAACACAAAGTTGTTGTAGGAATTGATGTTCAGATTGCTTACTTCCCTTGTATTATTTGGATTTGGTGGTATTGTGGGATGAAGCGTCTCGGACCAACCTTACATGTCGTCGCACATGAGACTGGTTCCATTTTTTGACATGCAACTTGTATTGCATAAAAGTTGCTTTACGGGTGTCTGTTTCTCCTACTTTAGTTGAATGTGATTTGACAAAGGAGATCCATGTAGAAGGTTAAAAGCCAACATGTATATCATTTTTGTGGTTTTGCGTAGATAAGAACGGTTCTTATGGTTTGCCCTAGCAGTCACGTAAAAATTGCAACAATAAAGTAGAGGACGTCTAACTTGTTTTTGCCGGGAATGTTGTGATGTGGTATGGCCAAAACGTGTTGTGATATATGTTGATGTATGAGATGGTGATGTTTTGTAATAGGTTCACACTTGCATGTCAATGAGTACGACAATTGGCAGGAGCCATAGGGTTGTCTTTATTTTTTGTTTTATCTACGTGTCAATGATTTAATGCCATGTAATTGCTTTACTTTATCGCTATGTGTTAGCCATAGTTGTAGAAGCAATATTTGGCGAGACAACCACGTGACGACACGATGATGGAGATCATGGTGTCATGCCGGTGAAGATGGAGATCATGTCGGTGCTTTGGAGATGGAGATCAAAAGCACAAGATGATAATGGGCATATCGTGTCACATATATTGATAGAGTATGATGTTTATCTTTTTATGCATCTTATTTTTTGATGGTAAAATTATAAGATGATCCCTTCACTTAGTTTCAAGATAAAAAGTGTTCTCCCTAAGTATGCACCATTGCAAAAGTTCATCGTTTCAAAGCACCTCGTGATGATCGGGTGTGATGGACTCTACGTTCACATACAACGGGTGTAAGCAAGTTTTTACACATTGCAGAATACTTGGGTTAAAATTGACGAGCCTAGCATGTACAGACATGGACTTTTATCACGGAGGACCGAAAGGTCGAACATGAGTCATATAGTGGATATGATCAACATGGAGATGTTCACCATTGATGACGTCCCCATCTCACGTGATGATCGGACATGGGTAGTTGATTTGGATCATGCAACAGTTAGACAACTTGATGGATGTTGATTTAAATGGGAGTTCATTAGTAATATGATTAATTGAACCAATTATCATCAACATAGTCTTGATGTCTTTGCAAAAATTATGTTGTAGTTCAATGGCTCGCGTTGTAGCTCCCTTGGATTTTAATGCATTCCTAGAGAAAGAAAAGTTGAAAGATGAGGGAAGCAACTATGCGTACTAGGTCCGTAATTTGAGGATTATCCTCATTTCTACACAGAAGGCTTATGTTCTTGATGCACCGCTTTGTGTGCCACCGCTCCTACAAACCTAGACGCTATGAACGTCTGGTAGACTAGAAGTGATGACTACACGATAGTTCAGTGCACCATGCTTTACATCTTAGAACTGGGGCTCCGAAGACGTTTTGAGCACCACAGAGCATATGAGATGTTCCAGGAGCTGAAATTGGTACTTCGGGCTCATGCCCGGGTTGAGAGGTATGACACCTCCGACAAGATCTTTAGCTACAAGATGGAGGAGAACAACTCCATTCGCGAGCACGTACTCAAGATGTCTAGGTACTACAACCACTTGAATCAATTGGGAGTTAATCTTCCGAATGAAGTAGCGATTGATAGAGTTCTCCAATCACTGCCACCAAGCTACAAGGGATTCATGATGATCTACAATATGCAAGGGATGGAGAAGACAATCACTGAGATTTTCACGATGCTTAAGGCCGCGAAGGTAGAAATCAAGAAAGAGCATCAAGTGTTGATAATAAGACCACTAGTTTCAAGAAAGGAAAGGGAAAGAAAGGGAACTTCAAGAAGAATGCCAAGGCAGTTGCCTCTCCCATGAAGAAACCCAAGGCTGGACCCAAACCTGAGACTACGTGCTTCTATTGCAAGGGGAATGGTCACTGGAAGGGAAACTACCCTAAGTACTTGGCAGATAAGAAGGCTAGCAACGTCACAAAGGTATATTTGATATGCATGTTATCGATGTGTACCTTACTAGTAGTCGTAGTAGTGCATGGGTATTTGATACTAGTTCAGTTGCTCTTATTTGTAACTCGAAACTGAAGATACAGAGTAAATGAAGACTAGCTAAGGATGAGATAATGATGCATGTTGGAAATGGTTTAAAGGTTGATGTGATCACCGTTGGCACGCTCCCTCTACATCTACCTTCGAAATTAGTTTTAATCATAAATAATTGTTATTTGGTGCCTACGTTAAGCATGAGCATTATATCTTGATCTTGTTTATTGCAAGATGGTTATTCATCTAAGACAGAGAATAATGGTTGTTCTATTTATATGTATAATATCTTTTATGGTCATGCACCTAATGTGAATGGTTATTCTTGTTGAATCTCGACCATAGTAATACACATGTTCATAATATTGATGCCAAAAGATGCAAAGTTAATGATGATAGTACCAAATATTTGTGGCACTGCCGCTTAGGTCATATTCGTATAAAGCGCATGAAGAAACTCCATGCTGATGGACTTCTGGAATCACTTGATTATGAATAATTTGAAACATGTGAACCATGGGGAAGATGACTGGAACCCCGTTTTCCTGAACAATGGAGAGGGCAAGTGACTTGTTGGAAATAATACATATCGATGTATGTGGTCTGATGAGTGTTGAAGCACACGGTGGATATCATTATTATCTTACTTTCACACATGATTTGAGTACATATGGGTATATTTACTTGATGAAACACAAGTCTGAAATTTTTGAAAAGTTTAGGCAATTTCAGAGTGAAGTTGAAGATGATCGTGACAAGAAGATAAAAAGTCTACGATATGATCGTAGAGGTGAATATCTGTGTTGCGAGTTTGGTATGTATTTAAGACAATGTGAAAATGGTTTCACAACTCATGCCACTTGGAACACCACAATGTAATGGTGTGTCTAAGCGTCGTAGCCGTACTCTATTGGATATGGTGCATTCCATGATGTCTCTTATCGATTTGCCACTATAGTTTCAGGGTTATGCATTAGAGACAATTACATTCACTTTAAATAGGGCACCATATAAATCCATTGAGACGACACTGTATGAACTATGGTTTGGCAAGATACCTATGTTGCCGTTTCTTAAAGTTTGGGGATGCGACACTTATGCCTAATAAGCTCGAACCCAAAGAGGAGAAGTGTGTCTTCATATAATACCTTCTATCGCATATCCGAAGGTAAGTCCTTGTTGTCGATAATTGATCCTTTCCATAGAGTTTTCTCTCAAAAGAAGTGGGTGGGAGAAAGGTAGAACTTGATGAGGTTATTGAACCTTAACTTGGATTGGAAAGTAGTGCATCGTAGAATGGTGTTCCTGTGATGCGTACACCAATTGAAGAAAAAATCTAATGACTATAATCATGAAACTTTGGATCAAGTCACTTCCGAACCTCATAGGTCAACAAGGACACGTACTACCTTGAGTGGTAAGGTAATCCTATCATGGAAGTCATGTTGTTAGACAACGATGAGCCAACGAACTATGAGGAAGCGATGATGGGCCTGGATTCTGACAAATGATAGAGGCCATGAAATCCGAGATAGGATCCATCAATGAGAAGCAAGTGTGGAATTTTGGTAGACTTACCCGATGACCGGCAGGCCATCGAGAACAAATGGGTCTTTAAAAAGAAGACATGCGTTGATGGTAATGTCAGTTTCTATAAAGCTCGACTTGCCGCAATGGGTTTTCCTTGAGTTCAAGGAGTGGACTATGATGAGACTTTCTCACCAGGAGCGATGCTTAAGTCTGTTAGAATTATGTCAAAAATTGCCACATTTTTTATTAATGATATCTCGCAGATGGATGTGTGATACGTCTCCAATGTATCTATAATTTTTGATTGTTCCATGTTGTTATATTATCAAGCTTGGATGTTTTAGAATCATTTTATAGCAACTTTATATCATTTTTGGGACTAACCTATTGACATAGTGCCCAGTGCCAGTTGTTGTTTTTTGCTTGTTTTTTAACTTCACAGAAAATCAATACCAAACGGAGTCCAAACGCAACGAAACATTTTGATGATTTTTTCTAGACCAGAAGACACCTGTTGGGCCAAGAAAGTACCTGCGGGGAGCTCCGAGGGGAGCAGAACCCACCAGGGTGCGCCTGGGGGCCCAAGCGCACCCAGGTGGGTTGTGCCCACCTCGGTGGCCTCCCGCACCGCCTCTTTGCTCTATAAATACCCAATATTCCAGAAACCCTAGGGAAGTCGAAGAAAATGAATTACAGCCGCCGCAAGTTTCAGAACCACCAGATCACATCTAGACACCATCACGGAGGGGTTCATCATTCTCATTGGTGCCTCTCCGATGATGCATGAGTAGTTCATTGTAGACCTACGAATCGGTAGTTAGTAGCTAGATGGCTTCCTCTCTTTCTTTTGATTCTCCATAGAATGGTCTCTTGGAGATCTATTTGATGTAACTCTTTTTGCGGTGTGTTTGTTGGGATCCGATGAACTTTGAGTATATGATCAGATCTATTTTTATCCATGAAAGTTATTTGAGTCTTTTGATCTCTTATATGCATGATTACTTATAGCCTCGTATTTCTTCTTCGAGTCTTTGGTTTAGTTAGGCTAACTAGATCGACTTTTCTTGCCATGGGAAGAGGTGCTTTGTGATGGGTTCGATCTTACGGTGCTTGATCCCAGTGACAGAAGAGGAGCCGACACGTATGTATCGTTGCTATTAAGGATGACAAGATGGGGTCTATTTCTACATAAATAGATCTTTCTACATCATGCCATCGTTCTTATTGCATTACTCCGTTTCTCCATGAACTTAATACACTAGATGCATGCTGGATAACGATCTATGTGTGGAGTAATAGTAGTAGATGCAGGCAGGAGTCGGTCTACTAATCTTGGACGTGATGCCTGTATCATGATCATTACCTGGATATCATCATGATTATTTAAGTTCTATCAATTTCCCAACTGTAATTTGTTTACCCACCGTATGCTATTTTTCTTGAGAGAAGCCACTTGTGAAATCTACGACCCCTCGGTCTCTTCTTTATTATATTTTCCTTCACGGTCTATTTTTTTGCTTTTATTTCTAGATCTATTAATCCAAAAATCCAAAAATACCTTCTGCAATTTATATTTTTTATTTTATCTCACGTTCCCGTGAGATCTATTTATCCAATCTACTACAATGTTTACCTATTTTTTTACCCGGGAGGGATTGACAACCCCTTTGTTACATCGGGTTGCAAGTATTTGTTCTTTGTGTGAGGAGCTGTTTACATGGTGTTGCTACTAGTTCGATAACCTTGGTCTCATTACTGAGGGAAATACCTACGGTAGCTGTGCTACATCATCCCTTCCTCTTTCAGGGAATACCGACGTAGTTCAAGCCGCATCAATGTGAAAATCGCTTTCCTTATGGAAGAGTTGTATATGATGTAGCCCAAAGGTTTTGTGGATCCTAAGGATGCTAAAAGGGTATGGAAGCTCTAGCGATCCATCTATGGACTGGTGCAAGCATCTCAGAGTTGGAATATATGCTTTGATGAGGTGATCAAAGTTTTGGGTTTATACGAAATTTATGAAGAAACTTCTATTTACAAGAAAGTGAGTGTGAGCTCTATACGATTTTTGATAAGTATATATGGATAACATATTGTTGATTGGAAATGATGTAGAATCTCTGGAAAGCACAAAGGGTTGTTTGAAATGACTTTTTCGAAGGAAGACCTGGGTAAAGTTGCTTACATATTAGGCATCAAGATCTATAGAGATATATCAAGACGCCTGATAAGACTTTCACATATAGCATACCTAGACAAGATTTTGAAGGAGTTCAAAATGGATCAGTCAAAGAAGGAGTTCTTTCCTAAGTTGTAAGGTGTGAAGTTGAGTAAGACTCGAAGCTCGACCATGGCAGAAGAGAGAGAAAGGATGAAGGTCATCCCCTATGCCTCGGCCATAGGCTCTATAATGTATGCCGTGTTGTGTACCATACCTGATGTGTGCCTTGCCACGAGTCTGGCAAGGGGGTACAAGAGTGGTGGACCACTGGACAGCAGTCAAAATTATCCTTAGGTACCTAAACAGGACAAAGGAAATGTTTCTCGGTTATGAAGATGATAAAGAGTTCATCATAAGGGGTTATGTCCATGCAAGCTTTGACACTGATCCGGATGACTCTGAGTCGCAAATCGGATACGTATAGTGGAGCACTCATTTGAAAAACTCCAAATAGAGCGTAGCAGCATCTACAGTATAACATACAGATTTGTAAAGTACACACAGAACTGAATGTTGCAGACCCGTTGAATAAAAACCTCTCTCACAAGCAAAACATGATCAATCCCCAGAACTCATTGGATGTTAATCACATAGCAATGTGAACTAGATTATTGACTTCAGTGCAAGTGAGAGACTGTTGGAAATATGCCCTAGAGGCAATAATAAATTGGTTATTATCATATTTCCCAGTTTATGATAAATATTTATTATTCATGCTAGAATTGTATTGACCGGAAACTTAAATACATGTGTGAATACACAAACTATAGTGTGTCCCTAGTATGCCTCTACTAGACTAGCTTATTGATCAAAGATGGTTAAGGTTTCCTAACCATAGACATGAGTTGTTATTTGATAACAGGATCACATCATTAGGAGAATGATGTGATGGACAGACCCAACCATAAGCTTACCATCAGATCGTTTAGTTATTGCTACAACTTTCATCATGTCAAGTATCTGTTCCATAGACCATGAGACCGTGCAACTCCCTGACATCGGAGGAATACTTAGTGTGTATCCAAATGTCACTTCATAACGAGTGATCATAAGGTGCTCTACAGGTATCTCTGAAAGTGTTTGTTGGGTCAGCATGGATCAAGATTGGAATTCGTCGCTTCGTGTGATGGAGGGATATCTCTGGACCCTCTCGGTAATACAACATCACAAGAAGCTTGCAAGCATGTGACTAATGCGTTTAGTCATGGGATCTTGTATTACAGAATGAGTAAACAGATTTTCCGGTAACGAGATTGAACTAGGTATGGAGATACTGATGATTATCGCCGGACAAACGGAATTGTATATGGGATTAACTGAATCCTTGACATTGTTGTTCAACCGATAAAGATATTCGTGGAATATGTGGCAACCAATATGGGCATCCAGGTCCTGCTATTGGTTATTCACCGGAGAGGAGTCTCGGTCATGTCTACATGATTCTCATACCCGTAGGGTGGCACGCTTAATGTTCGGTAGCGCTAGGGTAGTATTGAGATATTAATAGTGGAAAATACAAAGGTTGTTCGGAGTCCTAGATGGGATCTAGGACGCCACGAAGAGCTCCGGAATAGTTCGGAGGTAAATATTTATATATGGAAAGTTTTTGTCAGGGTTCCGGAAAAAACTCTGGTTTCTTCAGTATTGTACCGGGAAGTCACCGGAAGGTTCCAGATGTTTCTAGAGAGGTCCGAAAGTCCTCGGAGGGTTCCACCACGTCCCATATAGTAGCAAGGTCTTAGGGGGTGCCCTGGCTTTAATTGGCCAAGGGAACCACCCCTACAAGGCCCATGCACCTGGGAAGGAGAAACCCTAAGTGGGAGGGAGTCCACTTGCCCTGGGAAGCAAGTTTCCTCCCTTGGATGGCTCCCCTCCTTAGAGGAGGAACTAGGGATGTGCCCCAGCCCTCCCATACCCCTATATATAGTGGGGAGGGGCGCAAGGGCTGGACACACAAAACCCAAGACTCCTCACTCTCCCGATAAGCCTCCACCTCGATCCATCAGCGATTAGCGAAGCCCTGTCGGTGTTCCGCTGCCATTACCAGCACCACACCGTCGTGTTGGTTGGTTCAAATATCATCTACCTCCTCTCCCTCACTTGCTGGATCAAGAAGGAGAGGACGCCGCCGAGCCGTACGTGTGCTAAACTCGGAGGTGCCATCGGTTCGGCACTAGATCGGATTGGATCACGATTGGGTCGTGAAGAGTACGACTACATCAACTGTGGTACGACGCTAACGCTTTCGATCTACAAGGATATGCAGGCACACTCCCCTCTCTTAGCTATGCATCTCCATATATAGATCTTGGGTGGTTTGTAGGAATTTTTTTTGATTTTCTTGCAACGTTCCATCATCAACATGTGCACTCATACCGCAAGTGCACATTTGTTCTAATTATAATTGGGTCATAGGGCTCCGTATTGTGGTGGTCCTGGTGCTGGCCTAAATTTTAGTTTGAATTTTTTCGGGGGGTGGACATTGGACTGCAAACTTGTGAGGTTCGAATCTCACCCGCTTCCTCTTGCCCTCTGTTAGTTCTCCCCAAAGTCCTTCCAAAGTAATTTCCCTATTCACCAGATCTGGAACTCCCTTATGTCCGGTAAACTTAATTGGATCTTCATGGCTAGTTGAAGTCCTCTCAAGAATCTCTTCCGCATCTTCTTCTCGGTATTCACCTTGTTCGGAGCATACCTCGTTATACAGTTGGATTCTCCCACATACTTCAGTACTGTATAACCACCGTGGACTATAGTTTCAAATTCCCTCTTCTTCCTCTTTATAACAGTGGTAGGGACATGAGCTTCACGAAACTTCTATCCGAATTGCTCTCATTGGATCAATCATCGTGATGGTTGTACTAGCTTGACATTCTCCCACCAAGTTGCGGCAATCCAGTAAAAAGATGTGTTGCATAAGAGAGCATCTCATCATTCGCACATCCAACCATGTTCAACTTCCTCTCGGCATCTAACAGCTAATCCTCTATCTCCATTTGTTCAACTATAGTGGTGAAGGTTAAGGGTCTAGCTTGCTGAAATCTGACCAGCTTACTCCCTCTCCGAGTCCTTCCCATCCTCTCGCCTGATTTCTTCCAAGCACATCCTGAAAGAACTTGTTATGGGTTCCCGTCTGTGCCTGGTTACTTTCTTCCACCATCACTACAAAAAAAATACACTTCCATGATGATACGTGTTTGTCACAGTAGGTCGCATTTTTTGTCATGCATGTACACCATGACGATTTTATGACAGAATCAAGATAGTCATACATGTCCTGTCGTAGAAGTGTTCCATGACATTACCAAAATTATCATCACAGAAGTGTCCACTTCCACGATGATAAATCGCGCGTCACAGAAGTGCTTTCGTCAAGGGTGACCGACACGTGGCATCCACCGTAATGGAACGCCGTTAAGCTATCGGGTCGGATTTTGGATCCGATAACCCGTTAACAGCCCGGACCAATGGGAAATTTCCACATGTAAAATTCTGATTGGCCGGAGGGAACACCTGTCAGCTCGTCAGTGGGCCAGATGTCGCCCGTCCATTGGAGGAGACATGCCTATGATACGTCGACATGTGGTTGGGCCCAACAGAGGCCCGTATAGGTTAAAAAGGCCGACCTAGTCAAAGGCCCATAGTACTTAATCAGGTACTAGTGGGCTAGCCCAATAACGGCCTGCTTAATAAAGGCCCATTTACGGCCCGAAGCCAGATCTGGCCCGTTAATTGTTCGCCCAATATTTGGGCCCATTTACGGCTCGGAGCCAGATTTGGCCCGTTAATTGTTCGTCGAATATTTGGGCCCAACTACAGCCTAGTGACTTTCGGCCTATTAGAGGCCTGATGTAGACATGGGCCCATTTCATCCCGGTGTGACTTTCGGCCTGGGAATGGCCCGTGCTACCCATGGACCATATATGGTCCGACGGGACATCGGGCCCACTAACAACCCGTGCTAAAGGTGGCAATAGTTAAGCCCAATGTGACTTTGGGCCTGTTAAAGGCCTGTTGCGTAATTCGGCCCATTAATGCCTGTACTAAGCTTTCGGCCTCTTAAAGGCCCATGATATCAGTGGGCCAACTAAGGCCCGATATATGTTTCGTCTTGGTAACGGCCCGTGAGCTAACTGGGCCCAAAAAGGCCCGGTCTACATTTTGTCCTGCTGAAGGCCCGTCGACGACTAGTGAAAATTGAGGCCCAACATGCATTTTGGCCTGCTAAAGGCCCGTGGTTTCATCTTGGCCATAACAGGCCAGTACAATATTCAGCCTGTTAATGGCCCAATGCTACCTGGGCCAAACTAAGCGCTGGGTCGACAAAAGGCCCAACTAAAATATAGGCTGGTGTAAGTTTGGGCCTGGCGCAAAGTGTGAAGGCCTCAATCATTCGGGCCCAAGAAAGATGCAGGCCGGCCCAATTGTGGCCCGCTAAAAACCAGGCCCGTTAGAGTCGAATGTTTCGGCCCGTCGACTACATCTGATTTTTTTTCAGATAACGAATTTTGGCAGTAACTAGTAGGAATTAATAACAAACCTATTATATACAATAAAGAAATTACGACATAGTAACTAAGAATAAACCTACACTATACAATAAAGGATTTAAGGTATATTACATCCACTGGGCATCAAAGTTCGCCACCAGTGGTCATAAAGCGCAACAAAGAAGGAGATTACAAAAACTAGGCACCATTGCAGCGTAAAAAAATAATATTGAACCGAGACCACTTCCAAGATAGTTCAAGGAAGGTTAGCCTTGCGGGGGAACTGTTGCGCAAGCTGCTGAGCAAGGCTGTGAGACCGGCCTAGCATGTCGGCCATAGCTTCCAGGTGTAGCTGTTTAGCGATGAGGTTCTCATTGGTGTTCTCCGCAATCTTTCTTAGAGATAGGACTTCAAGTCGAAGTTGAGTTGTAGAATGCCTTTCTGCTAGAACTTGGGACTGAAGAAGTTGAACTGATTCAGACAATGAATTCTGTGAGCGTGTTTAACTGTTCGTCTCAAGTAACTTGAACACTGCATCAAGACAAGACTTTGGGGTTGTCTCGCTATCTTCAAGATGTTTTGCCTTCTTTGCTGCAATATATATTGGGTTTGTCTCACAGCCTTCAGCAGACTTGTGCATGCCATCAGGCATATCACCCTGAAACAAAGCAGAGAGATGACAGGTTTTGCACGTGTATAAACAAAGATGATAACCGTGCTGTCAATTCCATCCAATTTAAAATTAGAAAATAAAGAGTAAGTTCAAAATATCAACAACATAATTTGGCATTCTTCATAATGCAGGGAGCTTCACCACACTACTGGATTACCATGTCAACATAACAAGCATAGATGAAGGGCAAAGAAAATCATTGTATCTATTTTGGATAATGTGCATGGCATGTTGTTCATATCATCAGCCACATCAGTAAGATAAAATAGGAGATTACAAGGTGCAAACATGGGCTGCTTCACCACACACTGGATTATAGATCCACAAAAACAAGCATACATATAGGGAGTATTAAGTAATGTGCATGGTATGAATAAGGAATTTGGTTTTACAAGTAAAACTTAGAACTTATGGTTCTTGCGAACAAGCATTTTGGTAGAAACAGCAAACTAAATAGCAGTAAACGTTAGGGAGTATGAGCAAATTAAACAATAGTCGAGGATAAAGGCTTTAGAAGCACTGACTTACATTAACAGTTAACAGCGGCTTTATAATGCCCTTCTCCATGTCAAGGGAAGGATAACTCAAGAATTTCAGCACATAATCTTCTTCATAAGCATTGCCTGTACTCTACATTTTGTAGAGAGTAATTATAGATATGATAATACTGGAAGGGATAGAGGATAATGAAGATAAGATGCAGATTGATGCTACATAATCAACTACCAATCCCTGGAAGTACAAGCATTACAGGACAAAATGTACTGAGAAGAGCAATGGGCTACACTTCTGCACTGGCATTGTCTGTGTATTCTACTTGTTGGTAAGATTAAATATAGATTTGATCCTTTTTAGTAAATGGTGGGCGAGGGAGATAAGATGCAGAATGCTACAAAATGAACCAATCCCTCTTCCCATAATACAAGAGTGTTTTGAACACGGGTGTACTGTACAAAACGTTATCATATTATGGGATGGAGGGAGTAGCTATTAATGTAAGTACAGTGATAGACCATGTTTAGTCCTTACAAGAGGACTGTAGAGCTAAACCTCTTCAAAAGCATTGGGTTGATTGTAAATTTATGTAAGAGTCCATATGATCATATAATGTCCACCAAATGGACGATTACGAGGCTAACAAGTGCAGTGATGCTACATAATCAAACAACTATGAAAGTAAGTATGGTCATAAAGGGCAAGAGGTACTCACTAGAGCAATGCAGTGTGCAGTATAGTTGCGAGATTATGTGGTCCCTTGAGAACGAATGTTCTTCTGCTAACAGTTTTTGTACAAGTAAGACATTAAGGCAAATGCAGAAATGTAGTTCAAATTGTGATGTGATATCATAGATAGTACCTTACGCTGCAACCGAGACCAATGTGTAACAAGATTATTCCAGTCACTGTCGGATAAATGTAGCACCGAAGACTTTATAGAAATTTCGTTCAGAGGCTTGCCATCAAAGTGCGCTTGCCTCAGGTAGGAACGATACTTCATCAATGAGTGCTTGAAAAGCGCAACCAACCCTTGCTCGTCATCACAATCCAGTTTGCTCCTCACCTATTTAAAAGAATGGAATCTTGTGTCTTCTATCAGCAGAAACATATGCAGTAATGACCATGAATAACATTAGTACATTACTTACACGTAAGTTGCGGAGGAAGACTGGAAATTGTTCGGTGTATGTGGTATAATCTTTCCATGAAGGAAAGATGAGCACAAAGTTCCTGACAACAACATAAGCTTCGTCTTCTAAACTAGGAAGAAATGGAACATGGGTCCTATTTGCTGAAATTGGGGCTCTCTCTGGTTCGAAAAGGGATTTGGCAATTGGATTTGGTGTACTCTTTGCTGGAATGGGGGTTTTGCGTCGTACAGCTGGTGCTATGTCAACTAGCATAATCATACTATTTGCTGCAGTTGGGGTCTGCTGAGTTGGGGCATCAGAAATGACCAGTGTAGTAGGGCTAGAGTCTGCTAGAGTTGGGGTGTTTTGTGGGTCAGGTGATATTGCAACTACACCTAATGGGCTATTTGATTTATCAGGTGCCACTACCTTTTCCAAATACTTTGCTTGTGCTCCTGCACGATCAGCAATCGCCCTCTTCCTTTTGAATGTCTGATACACAAGAACAACATTTGAATGGATAAATATGGTATGATGACAGATGGAATATGTACTAAAAATGGATAGGTAGGGCGTATTCACATACACGATGTGTAAACTAAGCTAATGGCAGTTCAACAAAGTAGAAGCAATGCAAAGCATCAGTTGCAAGATATGTGCGAGCAATGTAACCTTGGAAAGTTAGAGCAAGTACCTTGATGGGTGAATAAGATAGGGCATCCTCCTCTGACTCCTCCACTAGTGAGCTACATTGACTTAGGTCTCCCTCTAGCTCAGAATCACTGTTAGGATCATATTCTGAGCATGAATCTGTAGGTGGAGAGCGTTTACATTGCATTGCATCCAGACTTGATTTCAGTCCCTTAATGCCAAGTTTGACAGCCATGGCATTGTTCTGCTTTATTCTTTTCATGCACACAAGATCATAATCATTATGATGCTGTTCAGAATCTGAGATTCATGAAAACATAAAAAGTAGTCCGATTATCTATGGGATGCATTGTGGATTCAACTCGAAGAGTGTCTCCCTATAAACCGCTGCATATGCAAAGTTCACCCCCAACCGTGCTGACCAGACCACACACAGAAATACAAACCCCTTATGTCTCTATAACAAGCAGGTACACATTTCAAAACTGAAGTAGGAACAGTAGAATCATATGAAATTCGTATTTGAACAAATAAACTAAGCAACTATGAGTGGCATAATGTTTAGCTTCAAGGGTGGAGTGTTGGTAGTGCGACACAAAGCAAGTAGGAAGATTGTATTCCATGTAAAAGATCGAAACCTATGTAAAAGCTGGAAATGACACTTTCTTTCTATACAATGCAGTGTTCGTTGCCCACACATGATGGAAGAGATCACATAGAGAAATAATATTCACTCACGTCTACAGTTCCAGTATTTAGAAATAGGGTGGTCCACCCTAAAAGAATATTGACATCAAATATGACAAGGCAAGCATAGATGTAGTGAATCAATCATTTACTTGTGAGCTTACTAGGACAAGTATGCAGAATTGTAACTGCAGTAAGAGACCGTCCAAAATCTGAATGAAGAAGTTTGTCTAGCACTTATTGTTTGCAACTAATCGACGTGAATAATTGGATATTATATCAAATGAGTAAGAAAGACAAGTAAAATTGTCAACAAACCTGGCTTGCAGTAGTAATCTGGGTCAATGTCGCTATGACCAACAATCCAAAATGACTAGTGTCTGTTCCGAGGGCCAGAATTTTGAAAACCTGTGAACTTTAGAGGTACTAAAGATTACCGAAATACATCTGAACCATTAAGTGTAGGTAGCACTGAGCACACAACAAACCCTAATGATAGTCCTGCCTAATGAGTAATGAATCAATTAGAAAATGGGTGATGAGGAGTGGTTGCTGAGTGTGGAGGATGTATCTCAGGATAAATTGGGTTGGCTTGTTGACGCTGTTGGACGAGCGGCTCCTAGCCTCCTGTTAGTCCGGCGTCTCCTCCTAGAGTCATGTCGTCCAGGGACGGCAAGTCGCCGGTGAGGTAGACGGCTGGGGGCGAGTAGAGATCGGAAGCGCGCAGCAGAACAGAGGGGAATCAGGCCCTGGGATGACCCAAAATCCCAGGGTGGGCCGGCCCACCATGGGCACTCTGTAGAGATACACACCCGAGCAGCGAACATGCATTTTCGAAACTAATTTAGGAACATTTAGCTTACCAATTAAACAACTCTGTTTTAATAATATCAGATTCATATTTGAACAACTAAGCTTGTTTAGCTTGATGGGTGGAGCAGTGTTATTATGACACGAAGCACGTATTCTGATCGTATAGTGATCATAAAAGGGCGAAACTCTAAGCATGTTTTTTTTAGAAAAAGAGGGTTTCCCCTCTGATTTCTATTAAAGAAACCACCACGCAACCAACATGATCAATTAAACCCTAAGCATGATCAATTAAACCGTATTATGGTTGTGCCATGGCAGATTTGAAGCTGTAAACCAGAGAAATAATATTTAGCATCCATTGTTTTCTTCGAACTAAGAACTAAATTCTAAGAGCTGAAAAGAAAGTAGAGTAACCAAGTTAAGATCTATTTTCTGGTTGAGATCAAAAAGTTGAGGAGATATGAAGTACCACCTCTCTAGCGGCACCGTGTAGGCATCGGGGGTGCGATGGATGTCGGTGGCGTTGAAGCAGATCTGCGACGGTAGACGGGTGCATCGGGGGATAAGTCCCGTTGCGGTGGAAGAGAAGGTCGTGTGAGCGGCCCCGGCAAAGAGGACGACGGCGCTGATGAAGCGAGAGGACGCGATGCAAGGCTATTGGTCCATCGTCGTGGATGAGAAACGTCCATCTCTAGCAGTGGACGACACGGTCTTGGTAGGCGCTCCGGCATGGTGGAGGACGGTGGCGATGGATGTGGTGGAGGACGGCGGCGATGGATGGGGTGGCGGACGGAGGCTGGTGTGTGGATGGGGTGTTCTAGCGCGGACGGTGTATGAATGGGAAAATGGAGGGAGAGGTACGGGGAACTATGTTTTTGGGACGCGCCTGTTTGAAATATGGGAAAGTTACGAACTTAGCCCCCGTTTAAAATTTGGACGTCTCGTCAGTTGAGGATAGGACGGTAATCTCGCATCTTGCCAATATTTGCCCAGAGCGATTTCGGGCGAGGAGAGGGTGGTTGGCGCCCATGGTTGGCGCCCACGGTGTATGAACGGGGCTGGCAGGTAGGGCGGTTGTGTCACGTCTGAGTGAAGTTACAAACCTGCCCCTATTGAAAATATTTGCCTACATCGATTTTGGCCAAATCGAATTTGTTTTGCCGCCCACCATGTATGAATGGGGAATGGAGGGAGAAACAGAGGTCTTTCGGACGAGCTTGAATTAAATGTGTTTTGCCACCCATGTTTGATGCCCACCGTGTCGGAATGGGCTCAGAGGCGGTCATGTCACGTCTAATTGAAGTTACTAACCTACCCTAGAGCAGTGGAAATCAGGCCGATGGATTGTCCGTGTAATGGGTAGATAGTAATTTCCATCTCCCAAACACTTGGCTTCGAGCAGCCGACATGGGAGTGGACATTTTGCCGCTTCTTTCGAATTTTGGGACAATAAGCATCCACGTTTACCCTAGCAACTAAATTCGAATCCATTTTGTATTCCTATATGAATCTTTATAAATCATTCTATGTGTTTTTATATATCTTCAAAAGGACGACAAAGATGTATTCCACTGTCATATATGAATATGGTTTACAAATGCCGATACTCAAATTCAGAAGCTAGAATCCAGTTTAAGGTGAATTCGAATATTTGGAACACTTCATGTCCAACTCAAATGTCACACGCAGCATAATGTGTACTCCCATTTAGATATGTCCACAAGCAATGTATAAAGATTCAAATACCGAGTCAATCAACCAAGAATGTACAGAACTAACAGACATATAAACACTTATAGAGTATATGGATCAATAATATCAACTAACATACATAAGCCAGGCCGCTGTACTTTTTTTGCTACAACGACATCCTTTTTTTAGCCAGCATCTTGGCCCTTTCCGATGCGTGCCACTTATGGTCCATCTATATTTCTATTAGTGCTGAATGCACATTCAACCCGATTGTCTTATTTATAGGTCTGCCACAGCAATCCAAATGAAATGTCTCCGAGTCTTATCAATTAATACAAACTTGTGCTCAAATAAAATTACAAACAAAAAAACAAAAAACAAAAAACAATTATTACATGATCTCTAAAACAAATGGTTTGATTGATTACATGAACAAACAACACAAAGGTTATTCAACAATGGAAAGAACATTTCACCTATTATTTACCAAGTGGGAATTTAATTTCCTTTTTTCCTTCAGGACCTTAACAATGTGGTCAGTGTCAGCTTGCTTCGTTTTGAAATCCACCAAATATTTAATGGTTGTCTTGAGTACTGCTTGTGATTGTGTTGTTTGCTTCCTCAACATGTCAACTTCATCTCTAAGTGCAAAAGCAGAATCTCTTTCTACCACTAGTTTAGCCTCTAGAGCATCAGCAGTTGGCAATTCATAATGCACGATTGGGTCGGTGCCACTGTTGTGGGATGATGCAACATCCATGGGGACCTCGCTCTTTGATCTTGGGCTAAACTATTTTGCCATTAAAGTTCCGATTGGATTCAGAAAAGTTGAAGTTAGCAAAACATCTCAACTGGGAGTTATAACAGCAAACCAGTTAAACAAACAAGGAATTAAAGAGTTTCAATTGGATGCTGAAAAGTAGTTATTAACATCATTATAACCTGATGTTGCAGCAGCAAAGTAGTTAAACAAACAAGTAGATATTTAAGTTAAGGCAAACAGGTAATTCTTAATAGTAAGTATCAAACACATAGATAGGCGCAGTCTACAATAGGATTAACAGGCTGTGGCATTATGTAATCAGTAGCAAACTAAATTAAGCCAAGCAACGTAATTGAACAATTTTACAATAAGTGGCTAAATAAATTCCGAGAAGTGGGTAACTGAACTTATACTAGTTCTTTGTACAAGCACACTGCAACTTCTTTTTCGCTTACAAGGTTGTACGAAGGAGTCCATGGCATCAATTGCTTGGATACGCAGTCCCAATACTTCTTTCTTCCCACACTCATTGGTAAGTCGAATGGTTAATCTGGTAAGATGGTGCACCCTTGATATGTTATATGAGGACGTGTAGTCAGACTAGTTGTAGCCACACACATCACACTGGCTTTTACTGTATATTTCATGCGATTACTTTTGGCATATCGAGATCTAAGCAATCTACAATAGGATGAAAAGACTGGCATCCTTCACATTATTAGCGAACTCAGTTCATAGAAACAAGCAATTCAACCATTCTGTGGGTAAATCAAAAGCGCCCACTGGAATATTTTTCACTACCCAATCATACACGCAAAAAGGGGCGACGCCACCATAGCGGCTGGTATGGGCGGCCGCCTCAGGTGGCTGGAAAGTGTGCACCTAGTTTGAGTCGTCCAGGTTGGCCCAGGATAGTTTTGTTCGTCCAAACGCACAAGCAGGCAATGTAAAAAATGAAGAAAAATGTTTCAATTTAGATGGGCCAGTAACATAAGTGCAAGGCAGGCCCTATAGCAGGCTCGCGGCCCCAACGGGCGCCTCCCATATCGATCGACGGCAGGAAAAATCCCAATTCATTCGCTCCAGCCTCCAGTTTGTTTCGCTCCTAACCTAGCCGCTGCTGGACAGACCGACACAGCACTTCCTCACGCCCTCGTTGGAGGGCGGTTGCCGGGCTTCAAGCGAACGGAAGGACAAGAAGATGAAGATCCAACCCTGGGTGTAGCCTGCATGGGAGGCAACGGCAGCAGCACGGGCATGGCATCGAGCTTGCACAAACGGATAGTCGCAGCTTGCAAGAGTAGCATGCGCAACGAGCGGGTACATCACATCCCTGATTATATTTAATTCAACTCTTCAATTTCTGGCCAATAGTTAAACCTGACAGTGTTGTAAAACTGCTTGTATGTGAGGAATCTATGAGAAAATGAAACCAATTTCTATTTATTTTATAACTCCCCCAATCAATACTGAACTGACTGAATCTGATGTATCTAATCAAGTTTCCGATGCAAACATACAAGCTCATGTTGTTCTTGAGCCTGAAGTGTCTAATGAACAGACTGCTAATGAAGGATTTGATGCAAACTTTTTACATGCTCCTGGTGATGAACATATAGTGTCTAATGAGGGATCTAATGCAAGCATTTTGTAAGCGCATTGAAGGATTTAGTGTCTAATGATGATCTGCTATGTTGAGAGAGACAGAGATTTGCAGGCATTGATGACAAGCAAATTATAGTGCATTTTCATAGCTTGAGGAAACATCGAGGCCATCTACCAGAAAGTCCCCGTATCATGACAATATAGCAAAATACTTTTCTAATCTGTTGTTTGAAACTATTCTCATACTTGTGCAGGATAGATATATTGATATGCAGTTTGCGCACTGGTTATAGGTGCAATTACACTTCGATATTTTCAGCCAGAGAACGAATAATTCAAGCAGGTACAGACCATGTTTGTAGTCCTTGTACACCATGTTGCATTTTGTGTTTTTTGGTGCTTGCATCATTTAGTGTTTATAATCTGAACTACTTTCGATCATTAGCTGGTTTTCAAAGTGCATGTAGCTTCACATTTCTCAAGTTATGTTGATTTCCGGAGTGCAAGTGCCTTCGTATTTTTTAAGTTAAATGTTCGCCCCTGGTAACTTGAATTCATGGATCCGCCACTTCACACAAATCATACACGGATGCCAGTACGAATTAAATGAAATGTAGGGACTTACGCTAGCTCGTTGTACAGGCTCACTGTAGGATGTTCCATGTACAAGTCCATGTTACCACTAGCTTGGATGTGCAGGCCTTGTGCTCCTTGCATCCCCCTCTGCATTTTTGACACGGCGAATGGTTGATCAAATAAGAGGAATCGACCTTGATGTTGTACCGGAGGACAAATACTTACAAGGTTATACGAGTGTGCAGGACGTGTACCAGATTCCGTAGCACCGTCATGCTTTGCTAAAAAATGAATTTGCTTGTTTTAGATGATATCTCCAGAAGAAATAAGAGTTAAAGTCAGAGTTGCATAGGCGTGTAAGCTAAGAGAGCAGTGAAAGGATATCTAAACATCGTCAGAACAGTGCACAAGGGAGTGATGTGTGGATACCTAGTTCGGGCCGGCATTTGGGCATGCTCGCCTAGCTAGAGTGCGGGTCACTTCAGAGCCGTTGAGGGTGATGCGCTGGCGTTGGCTGGCCATGCACGAATGCAGATCTTGAGTGGCAGCGGAGCACTACGATGTGGTGGACAAGACCGTTGGTGAAGCCCCAACGGCCTCGGGGGGCGGAGGTGCAACGATATGCTCGGTGAAGTAGCCCCGGTGAGCTGGGAGATGGCGTCGGTAGAGCGCACCTGATGCGGTGGAACTCGGTGTCTGTGAGGCACGTCGGTTGTGGCGGCCGACGTTGTCGGTGGACCACCCGGTGCGGTGGACGAGGGCGTAGATGAGGTAGCTCCGGTGCGGTGGTGAAGTGCGACCGTCGTCTTCGTCGTTGTTGTCCGGCACAGAGGTGGGGAAAGAGACGAGACAAGGGGTGATTCAAACTTTGCTTGGGTTGGCGAATTAGAGATTTGAGCAATCTGGGCGCGGAAGGGGACGGTGGAGAAGAGAGATTTTGCAGGGCTGGAATTGGTGTCGCCAGATATTTCAATCCGAAACATGGAAGCACAAACTTATTTTGTCGTCGTCCTTTTGGGGGGAGTGGGGGAGGGAGGGAGGGGGGTGGGTGCTTGGGTGCTACGCGTCCGTCCGACACACGCGACCACCCTGACAGGACTATGCTTCGGTGCCTTAAGGCACCTGCCTTTGTGTCCATGACATGTGGGCCCTGAAGTTGGCTGGCCTACATGTCCGTGATGTCTAGTACACAAAATTCTTCTTGTAGACGTTGTTGGGCTTGCAAGTGCACAGGTTTGTAGGACAGTAGCAAATTTCCCTCAAGTGGATGACCTAACGTTTATCAATCCGTGGGAGGCGTAGGATGAAGATGGTCTCTCTCAAGCAACCCTGCAACCAAATAACAAAGAGTCTCTTGTGTCCCCAACACACCCAATACAATGGCAAATTGTATAGGTGCACTAGTTTGGCGAAGAGATGGTGATACAAGTGCAAAATAGATAGTAGATATAGGTTTTTGTAATCTGAAATAATAAAAACAGCAAGGTAACTAATGATAAAAGTGAGCGTAAACGGTATTGCAATGATAGGAAACAAGGCCTAGGGTTCATACTTTCACTAGTGCAAGTTCTCTCAACAATAATAACATAGATAGATCATATAACAAGCCCTCAACAGGCAACAAAGATTCACTCCAAATACACTAATAGCGGAGAACAAACGTAGAGATTATGGTAGGGTACGAAACCACCTCAAAGTTATTCTTTCGGATCAATCTATAGAAGAGTTTGTACTAGAATAGCACCTTAAGATACAAATCAACCAAAACTCTAATGTCACCTAGATACTCCATTGTCACCTCAAGTATCCGTGGGCATGATTATACGATATGCATCACACAATCTCAGATTCATCCAACCAACATAAAAGTACTTCAAAGAGTGCCCCAAAGTTTCTACCGGAGAGTCAAGAACGTGTGCCAACCCCTATGCATAGGTTACCAATGTCACGAAACCCGCAAGTTGATCACCAAAACATACATCAAGTGGCACATGATATCCCATTGTCACCACAGATAATCACAGCAAGACATACATCAAGTGTTTTCATAAAAGACTCAATCCAATAAGATAACTTCAAAGGGGAAACTCAATTCATCACAAGAGAGTAGAGGGGGAGAAACATCATAAGATCCAACTACAATAGCAAAGCTCGGGATACATCAAGATCGTGCCATAGATGGAACACGAGAGAGAACACGAGAGAGAGAGATCAAACACATAGCTGCTGGTACATACCCTCAGCCCTGAGGGTGAACTACTCCCTCCTCGTCATGGATAGCGCCGGGATGATGAAGATGGCCACTGGTGATGGGATCCCCCTCCGGCAGGGTGCCGGGAAGGGCTCCCAAGAGGTTTTTGGTGGCTACAGAGGCTTGCGGCGGCGGAACTCCCGATCTATCTTCTATTCTGGAAGTTTTAGGGTACAAGAGTATATATGGGTGCACGGGGTACGTCGGTGGAGCTACGGGGGCCCCACGAGGCAGGGGGCGCGCCCGGGGGGGGCGCCCCCCACCTCGTGGGCAGCCTGTATCTCCCCTGACGTGCACTCCAAGTTTTTTCCCTGGGTTGCTTTCCTTCCAAAAATAACTTCTCCGGTTGATTTCGTTCCATTTTGACTCCGTCTGATATTCCTTTTCCTCGAAACACTGAAATAGGCATAAAACAGCAAATCTGGGCTGGGCCTCCGGTTAATAGGTTAGTCCCAAAAATAATATAAAAATGGATAATAAAGCCCAATATTGCCCAAAATAGTAGATAATATAGCATGGAGCAATAAAAAATTATAGATACGTTGGAGATGTATCAGTCCGTGACCCAAAGGCAGGTGCCTTTAAGGAACCGAAGCAGCGTCCACCCCGACATGATCCTGGTCTGCCTGGTGTGCCTACATTTGAGAATGCAAACAAATCTTCTTTCATTTGTAAACGAATCTGTATGTATTACCATGCCCGTGTTTTCCTTGCAATAATTAGTCATTCGAAACGAGATACTCCCTCCGTTCACTTTTGTAAGTCGTTTCACACAACTTAAAATGAATTGTTTTGCACATTGTCTGAAATGTCTTCAGGTCTTATAAAAGTGAACAGAGGGAGTACTATAAATTAACTAATGAGGAGTTACTATAAACATATGACCTACAAAAAAGCACAACAAATTGAGTCAATGTCAACTTTTTGAAACTTAGTATGGCACGAATTCGAAAGAATTACCCATATGCATGGTCCTCGGTTTAAATCTTACAATGTACACCGAATTGAAACATCGATATTAAGTCTCGTACTATGTACATTCAAATGTTGTTTTTAGC
>NC_041389.1:599791456-599918521 GCF_002162155.2 Triticum dicoccoides | reverse complement strand
CTCTCCTAACCACCTTAGGAAGCTATCGGTTTCCAACACACATTCATTCTTTCTCTCCATGTTTTGATCTCTAAGTCTTTCAACTACACAACACCCTTTTCCACTCTGTTACCAAATGTATTTACCTCACACACCCGCCATTGCACCACATGCCGAGCTCTCTCTCTCTCCCCTCTCCCTCTCACCCTCTCGCGCTAAATACATGCATTGCCTATCTAGCCCCCCCCCCAACCTCTCATGCGCACGCACGCACGTTGTATATCTAGGTCACTCCCTCGACTGTCTCACTCTTTCTTCTGCATGGCGGGCCACACTCGCTCAATCTCGCTCTCTTTATCAGAGTCTCGTTTAACCTCGTTTTCTTTCACACACAAATGATATATCTCCCTGTTCGGGCCTCGATCAACACACTCTATACTCTCTCACGCAGATTGTCTATCTAGGTTAGTCCATCCAAGCCGCCGCCACTCTTTCGACCTCATGGCAGGCCATGCTCACTCAATCTCTCTCTCTCTATTTCTCTCTATATGTCTCGATTGACCTTGCTCTTTCTCGGACAAAAACGATATATCACCATGTTTGAGCCCAATTCGACCTATTAACATTGTATACTCTCTCACGCACATTGTCTATCTAGGTCACTCTCTCCAATCCGTCTCACTCTTTCGATCGCACGGCGACCCTACGTGATCGATTGACCTTGCTTCCTCCCACGCACAAAATATATCTACACGTCTGTGACTGGATCATCTCTCAAGCTCTATCTTACAGCCCTCACCCTTGCCAAAAGCTCAATCGGACAATATCTCTCTGGAGCATATATATCTATTCAATGAATGTCGGACCACACTCACTTTGTCTCTCTATCTATATGTCTCTCGATTGACCTCGCTTTCTCACACCATATCTTCCATGCATTGAATCTACTACCTCTCCATCCCTCGCAAAGCCGGAGCTATTTACATTGCGAGGGGCACTCCAACCTTGGATTAATTTGTGTAGGCATTTATTCTGGTCGGTTTAGATTATATTTTCGTAGCATTCGGCCCACAACTACTCCAAACACCGTTGCAACCCCCGCCACTCCCCTAGTTGATTTCCCTCTGGCTCGGTCATCGCTCTCTTGCACGTCATTTCTCGCCTTCAACGCCGCACCATGGTATTATTGCAAAAAACTATGTTGTTCTCTTTAATTATTATAAGTAAGCTACAAAACTACACACCGATAGTCCACTTGGAATGGAACAAATTTTGAACCACAAATTGAAGTGCTACAAACTACACACCAAGTGGCCCACATGTCATGAAACAAATTTGGACCCATATACAAATTAAAAAATAAAGGACGAGGATCGAACATGCGACCGGGCCTTCAAGCCGCACGTCAATAGGCAACATACGTAGAACAACAATGTTTGTTGTACCCCCCCTTTGTTCACACAATGTTTTTATATTACCACAGCCTATTTAATGGATAACATGTAATATTATTTTTAGTATTACTCACCTTCACTTACTGGTGGGTTCCATGTGTGCTCTCTCTCTCTCCTCCCCTTCTGCGTTTAGACGCACGGGCAAACACGAAGAACTCGCGGGCGATGTTGCCGTTGACCATATCTAGACGCGTTCACAAGTCACGGCACCAGTTTCACGTACTAGCAGCACTAGTCAGTGTGTACATGCAATGCACATTAATTTGGAAGTATATTAAGTGCATGTGGATATTAAGTACTAGGATATTATTTATGTGTTATTATATGATTAGCACTATTTTTGGCATGAAATTAACTGCATGCTAAACGTGTTGAGCGCTCCACATTGAAGCAGTCTAGGTCGTTGGATGACAAGGAATACATGTGGCTTTATGACGTTTTATATTTAATTTGATACGGCTCTAGCAGAACATTCAATCGATCAAACCATAGATTTCGTTCAGTCTGACTCCGAATTATAATTATACGGCGACCGGTATAAAATAAACGGAAATGATAAACATTCGGATTTTAAGCATGGCAATCCGAATGTTTTTCATGGCAAATTTAAATTACACGGCGGCGGCGGCGTCTTGCGGTGGGAACCGGCTCCTTTGTCGTGCTCTGTGTGTCGTCGGGCCACTAACCGACGGCGACGGCGGCGTCTTGCGCCATTGTTGGTGTACTCCTGGACGTTGGCCTAGCTTCAAGGAAGGCCAAAATGTTCTGGACTTCGAAGCGAGTCAACTGGCGGGAGGAGGCGACTGGCGTTGGTGCAAGGAAGCGGTCGACGGCAGCCATCCATGCCGCTGAGGGGGGCACTGGCACCCGTGCGAGGACAGGCACTATCAACGGCGCGGAGGAGACATTCGTGTGCACGGGCACCGGCACGGGCGCGCACGTCAGTGCACACGCAGGCGCATGCGCTGGCAGGTGCACGGGCACCGGCACGGGCGTGCGCGTCAGTGCACGCGCAGGCGCATGCACTGGCAGGTGCACGGGTGCGTGAAAGTCGGCGGGGACCTCGTGGAACCCCGTGGGATCAAGCTCGGCGACAATGTGCGGCTCCCAGCCCATCAATGCCACGGGGATGGACGCTGGCGCAGTCGGGGCGACGGGAGCTAGAATGGGAGCGGGGACAGGCGCGGCGTCTTCCCGCAAGGCCAGTTCAAGCTCGTCCCAAAGCGCCTTATGTTCTTGAGACTCCGGCTGGGTGTCTTCCTTAGGAAACTGGAACACTAAGGGCAGACCATCATGATGCGGCATGGCGTACGTTTAGGTCAGGCTAGTTGGAGGTAGACGACAGGAGAATCGGAGAGGAAGAGAGAAGATTGTAGCGATACCGGGTAGTGCGGGGTTGATTTTAAACTGCGGCGCCAGCGACATTAAAAGTGGGAGCAGTTGGGACGAAGGTGGGCGGCGGAGCCTGGTCAAAGGGCTCGCCTCCCGGTGAGCCTGCACAGCGGTCTGCTCGCACGCCTCCCTGTCAGCCGGCGCAGCGGTCTGCTTGCACGCCTCCTGTCGACTCACACGCTTGCTCGGACTGCACCTGCCGATGAGAAGCGGGGACTCGTGGCGGCACGTAAATGCCCATGGTTTCAATAGTGAAAGCGTTCGCCTTAACGTGACAGGTCTTTGAACAACGCGGCCGCCAGGATTAGGCAAAAGCTCAAGGCAGTGAGATATGCTCTCAAGCATTGGAGTAATAAGAGCTCCCGCTTAAACATTGCCATTGAAAACACTAACAAAATGCTTCTGGAGCTAGATAATATTGAAGATTGCAGGCCACTTAGCATTCCTGAGCAAATCTTTCGCAATATCCTCAAAAAACATCTCTTGAGCCTTCTCCGGCATCAGAAAGAATATTGGAAAAAACGCTGCACCATTCGATGGATCCAATTCGGGGATGAGAACTCAAAGTTTTCCCAAACTGTGGCTACTGAACGTTACAGGATGAATTGCATCAGCTCTCTGAAAACTGATGATGGAAGTATTGTTGAGGATCATGCAGGCAAGGAATCTATACTCTTTGAGGCTTTCAAAACTCGGATGGGGCAGGCCAACCCCTCGCCTATGAAATTCAACCTAGATAACCTTCTCAAGGATGAGGTGATGTTTGCCAATCTTGTGGCGCCATTTACACATAAAGAGATTAATGATGTGGTGGCGGCAATGCCGCCTGATCGGGCCCCTGGCCCCGATGGTTTCAATGGCGCTTTTTTGAAAGCTTGCTGGCCTATCCTCAAAGAAGACTTCTATCTCCTCTGCCAGGAATTCATCAGGGTGGTCTCAGTCTGGAAAGTATTAATGCGGGATATATCACGTTGATTCCAAAAAAACAACTCGCCGGACAACGTCAATGACTTCAGGCCCATCACCCTCCTCAATTGTTGTCTGAAGCTACTCACTAAGATTCTGGCTGATCGTTTGCAGAACATTTTTCTTCAGTTGGTACACAAAAATTAGTATGGCTTCCTTCGGGGCAGATCCATTCATGATTGCCTATCCTGGGCCTTTGAATACATACATCAATGTCAAGCCTCCAAGAAAGAAATTGTCATCCTTAAATTGGACTTTGCCAAGGCATTTGATACCATTGAGCATTCTGATATGCTCCTCATCATGAAGAAAATGGGTTTTCCACCTGCATGGCTGGGTTGGATGCAAAATATCTTCTCTTCCGGCAAGTCTTCTGTGCTTCTCAATGGTGTTCCTGGTCGGCAATTTCCCTGTAAATGCGGGGTCTGCCAGGGTGATCCTATGTCCCCCCTTATTTTTGTCATTGCGGCTGACCTCCTTCAAACTGCCATAAACGAAGCACTAGAATAAGGCATGATCAGTCACCCGATCCCTCCCAAAGGTGATGCTAAGTACCCTGTCATCCAATATGCAGACGATACTATCATTGTTTTGCCTGCATGTCTTCTCCAAGCGGCCAAGATGAAACAAATCCTTGAAGACTGCGCCACATCAATTGGGCTCAAAATCAACTTTCATAAATCCACGATCGTCCCTATCAACACCCTAGCCTACAAATGAAATGCCCTGGCAAATCTTTTTGGTTGCACCCAAGCATCTATGCCGTTCACTTACCTGGGCCTGCCTTTAGGGACCACTCGCCCTACGGTCCTGGATTTAACACCGTTTGTGTGCAAAGCAGAACGAAAAATTACTGCTGCCATGTCTCTCATGTCCCATGCTTGCAGGTTGGTTGCTTAACTCACTCATTACCTCGCTGGCCATATATCTGATGGGCACTCTGCGCCTACCTCAGAAAATCATTGCCCAGTTGGACAAAATTCGTAGGCATTGCCTCTGGTTAAAAAAGACAGCTGATGGTGATAAACACAACTCTCTAGCTGCTTGGCCCATGGTCTGCCGTCCTAAAACAAGTGGTGGCCTCGGTATTCTTGACTTGAAGGTTCAAACTAATGGCCTACTTCTGAAATTCCTTCATAAATTCTTCAACAAGCTGGACATTCCTTGGGTGCAGTTGGTTTGGGAGACGTACTACGTGGACTCAATCCCCCATGCAGTAGATATATGTGGCTCCTTTTGGTGGCGAGATCTCGTTCAACTCATGCCAATATATCATGGTATCTCCCATGTTCAAGTCAACAATGGTAAATCTGCGCTATTTTGGAAGGACAACTAGAATAATGATGTTTATGCTGACAAGTACCCTAAGGCATTCTCGTATGTCCATCGTGAAGATATTTCGGTCCGGGATTTCTTGACGACCGCCACCCTGCATGAAACCTTTTAGCTCCCCCTGTCCGTACAAGCCCATGATGAGCTAAAGCTTGTACAGCTTGATGTTGCGGATATTTCTCTTGACGATCGTGAGGATGTTTGGGCCTATTGCTCGGGGGGCACTGTCTTCAAAACTGTAGCATACTACCAATTTTTCTTTCGTGACATGGTGGCTCATGTGGCTTATCAGTGGATCAGGCGCACCAAGTGCACCCCGAAAATCAAAGTCTTTGGTTGGTTCTTGCTTTCTGATCATCTCAACACACGCAACATGCTGAAACAAAGGCATTATAACATTGGATCCAACCTTGATTGTCTGTTGTGTGGTCACCACGTTGAAGAAATGGTGGAGCATCTTTTCTTCCATTGCACCTTCAGCAAAGTTTGTTGGCGACGCCTAAACATCGTGTGGGGAACGGTTGACCACAGGCTGGATCTTATTGAAAAAATGAAGACTCAACACCCGCGCAAGTTGATCATGGAAATCTTCCTGGTTGCTGCTTGGAATCTCTGGAAAGAGGCAACAATAATTATTTTAGGCATGTGGTGCCTTCCATGGACTCATGGTGGATTAGGTTCAAGAATGACTTTAGTAACCTACAATATAGATTGCCAGAACATAAGAGACATGTTGTCTCTTCCATTCTGCAAACTCTAACCCAGGTCTTATTAACTTTGTAAGCTTATAGCTTAGTCCTGGCTAACTCCCCCACTTTGTAATTACCACCATGTAACAGCTTCTTTTTTATACTCAATATATATGCAGTAGGAGCCTTTCCTACTGTCCCAACCCTCAAAAAACGTGATAGGTCTTTGTTCCAAAATACCTTGGCTCTTCATTTGTGCAACTTGTCATAAGCAGCTTGTCTCAAATTTAAGAAAAAACTTATGAAGTAATATTTGTGCCATATCACGTGACCATGCTCGGTTTCAAGAATTTATGCTCACTTTTGGATGTTCTGAAATTTAAGATCCAGGATTCGAAACAATATCATAACCTGCATCATGCAATAAATTTTCAAACTGTACATCTGTCCTATTGTATTTCTTAAGAAAGGATTTGGTCAAACATTTTGCTTAGTTAGACTTCAGACAAGTTATATATGCAGAGTAAAAGGATAATCCCTCCATACCAGTGCATTGCCTGATATATTAACTCAAGTACTAGGCACGAACAAACGGGCTCAATTCTGTGCTCATCCTAGTGTAGTAGTAGTAGTACTAGGCAATGCAGTTGACGGGTGACCTTGACGAGCGGCGACCAAGGGAATTGAATCGTGCTCGGCACGGTAGGTAATGTTGTCTAGCTACTAAAGCATCCCTCCGTTGTTCATCGGTAGTCATTCTGGAATGGGGACACGAGGGGAATTTCCTAGGGCTGGAATTCTGGCCGCCAGATATTTCGACTTGAAACGCTGAGGCTCGACTAGTTGGGGTTGCCTAATGTGCGTACCACGCACGCCACCGAAGGACATGAGCCCGGTTTTTTATTTTTCTATTTTTGTAGGATCAACACGAGCCAAGGTCTGGTTGGTACGCCGTTGGGTCCTACCATTCGAGAATACGAAAGGAACCTTTTAAATTGCCGAAAGAATCTATGTGTATTACAATACCCGTATTTTCCTTGCAAATACTAATCTCAACTTGGTAATTGGTTTATGACGAGTTGTTGAATTAGAGTGAGTTTGTGATATAGTGATCTCAATGTGGATTTCACATTTCATGGTATCCCTAGTAAGTTTTCCAATGCAAATTTAAATTTAAAAGATGAACAATATGGAGGTGAGAAAACTTTGTATGTATCAATCATATGACCACACACACAGAGAGAGAGAGAGAGAGAGAGACACACACGCACGAACACAACAACAATCCAATAAGTATAGTGCATCTATTTTTCCAAACCATGCATGTATGACACGAGTTCAAAAATACTCCTTCTATTCCTAAATATTAGTCTTTCAGAGAGTTCAACAAGTGACTACATACGAAGCAAAATGAGTGAATCTAGACTCTAAAATATGTCTATATACATCCGTATGTGCCAGTCCATTTGAAACCTCTAAAAAGACTAATATTTAGGAATGAAGGGAGTAAAATGTAAGACATGCATGGTCCTCAATTCAATATTTAAAATGAACATGAAACTGAAACATGAATATTAAGTCTAGTACTACAGTACATGCAAATGTTGTGTTTAGGCGGACCTATGATTGTCGGGGGTCAACCCCTCGACCTTAGATAAAATTGTGGAGCTCTGTTTAGGGTTGTTTAGATTATATTTGTTCCCACCCTCCCAACCACCGATTGGTTGTGCACCCCCACCCCTCCTCCCCAGGAGAATATCATGTGCCCCCATACCTGAGATGCTATATGCCAATACGAGTTGCTTGGAGCTTGTAGATCTGAGATATAGCAGCTCACATGGTCTGTCTTAATATTTTTACAGGAAACCTTGATGAGTTTGAGAATTGCACACAATTTGTACAAAAACTACTTAGATGCCCTTGGATCCCATATCCAACAACCTCTAAGCTCGTATCACCGTAGCATCTAAGATGAAGGAGGACATCGTATTCTCCTGTATGTAAGAATATCATGTGCTACCACACCTTAGATGCTTTGGTGATACAAGCTCTTCGGAGCCGTTGGATTTGTGACCCAACACCTCCTTGGTGGTTCGAATGGTTTTTTGTAGAAAAGCCCCAAAAGAGTTTAGCCAGTGCTTACAAGCACAAAGACTGCTCAGGTGCCATTGGATCTCAGATCAAACGACCTCTAAGCTCGTATCACCGTAGCATCCAAGCTGCGATAGCACCTTATGTTTTCTCGCACGGGAGAATATGAGGTGCTCCCGCACCGTAGATTCTATGATGATACGAGTTCAATGAGATCTAACGTCCCACAGTAGGAGGTTTGAATGTTTTTGCAATATACGGCTGATAGAGTGTGGGAAATGCGCAGAAAGTACAAGTACTACGCATGTGCCATCTGATCACTGATCATACGACCTAGATGCTCATATCACCGTAGCGGGTAATTAAGCTACGGGGAGCACCTAATATGAGCAACGGGGAGCCATTGGATCGAAGATGCAGCGGCACACACGAGGCCTGAATGTTTTATTTGCAAAAAAACCTTTGGAGATTTTGGAAATTGTGCTTAATTACAAAGACTACTCCCAAGCCATTGCATCTCACTTCCAACGGTGTAAAAACTCGTATCACCATAGTATCTAAGCTGCGGGGTGGATGTGGTATTCTATGCCGCTGTCATTTTTGTTCGTAAACTTGCAAAATACGTGTAACTCGTGAAGTTACTTGTCTAACTGCGCAAAGTGTTTGTTCAAAAAAACCATCCTACACTGAAATATCGGAACAACACATGGGGGTCCCACTTGTCATTAATCAAATTTGGACCTAAAACTAACAAATCTGAAAGATGAGATTCGAACTGGCAACCTGGACTACAAAGCATAAGTCGATAGCCTGAAACAACAATGGTTGTTGGCTTTGTCCCATAACTTGATTTTATACAGTACTTACGTTGAGTAGAGTAGAGGGAGTGCCTCGTCAACACGTGCATGACTGTTGTCTCACTTACTAGTGGGTCCCAGGTCTGCGATCTCAATCTCTCTTCTGTCCATCGTCTAACCTTTGCACGGGGACACACGAAGAGCAGCGCTAGCTTGCCGTGGTGTTATTACAATGAAAAAAAGCTTGGAAAATGGAAGAATCACCTAGAACAAGAGACGTTGTGGCTGGTCGAGACGGAGCTAACCACATCTATCCTCTGTGCCACATTTGCATGATGAAGTTGTGTGGCTAGTGGGGTGTTTTCGACCGACTGGCTGGGTCCCGAGGTCGAACCATAGGTACTACGTTTGATACAGTATATTTTTACACGCACATTTTTCCTCCGTGTCGAGATGTGGCACACCCTACCGCGCGGTTTCGGGGTCCTCCCGGGTGGTGCACGCATATATTCTTCCTGACGTGGGACACCCTACCGCGCATTTTCTGGGTCCTCCTCGGTCGTAGCACCGAAGCAAGTAAATGAGTCGTCAAATCACGAAAGACCACCTTTCCCGCCAAGTACATCAGTGAAGCGCGGTGGCTAGCTAGTTGGGCTAGTTCGACCGATTAGCTAGGCCGCCGCCACATTTGTTTTTTCACCCCTTTTTTATGTACTTGCCGGCAGGTAAATTTAAATATCCACCGCGGCGTTGCTCTGGTGTTTGGGTGCGGCAGGATTTATAATTTTTTGATTGACGGGAGCAGGCGTGGCAGGATTTTTAGTTTTTTGATTGACGGGAGCAGGCGCGACAGCAATTAGTCACGATGACTCCGCCTGTAAAACCCACTGCTCCCTGATGTGAGAAGTCGTCGACTTGTGTTTTACCGTGGTGAAAACCAAAAGATTCCCCACTCCTCGGGTGGCTCCCTCCTCCTTCCCGTAGATTGCATTTCCTTTCAGCCGTTTTGCCCCCTTTGCTTCCTTTACCCATTGCTTCTACCTGGTGCCATGGCGGCGCAGCAGATCACGGAGTCCGAGGTGAGGTGCCTGACACAGGAGCTCCATGCCAAGGATGCAGAGCTCAGGGCCAAGGACGTGGAGCTCCGTGAGCTCAAGGAGGAGAGGAGTGCCATGCTCCTCCGTTATGTGCGGGAGTTCACGGAGCTTCAAAAGCAGTAGGCGTCCACCACAGAGATGCTCGAGGCGTCGGTGGCATTGCTGCAGAAAGCGGGAGATACGATAGGCCATCAGGGGAGCCGGCTAGAGCGCGAGTGGGCTGATCGTGACGAGGTCCAGGATCGCCTCAGCCACTTGGTGAACCAAGTTGCCACGCACGTGTTGCGGCTGCATGATGCCTACCGTCGTGCCAGCGCAACAATGCCGGCCGTCGGGCTAAACCCGTTCGACCACCCGGTCGACTTCAATGAGCTGCGGCTTCTTGACCTGGTCTCCTTATTCACCTATATCTCCGAGGAGCTGAGCCGTCTCCGCGCGATGGTGGGGGCTGAGCTGGACAAGGAGGGGTTGCGGGATGCCATCGCCGTTGCCGGGCGAATCCTTTCAGGGCTCCGTCACCGGAATCCATTTGTGCCATTGGACGTCGTCTTTGACGAGCTGGCTCCCGTCGACCGGGAGCGGGCTCTATGGGCAGTTGCACCCTGCATCACCAACGTCATGCGCCTCGAGAAGCAGAGGGACTTCGGTGGTGTTTAGGCGCCCTCTGCATGGGCATGTCCATGTCTCGGTGCAACATGACCGTTGGATCAAACTAAAACGGTGCAGATCTGTCACTATAGCACAAAGCATGTGGGTGTGTTTTGTTGCATTCTCATCTCAATATAGTTGTTTCCTCTTCGTGTATTTTTGTTAACCTACTAGTGTGGACTCATGCACCCTTCATGCACTCTGCCAAACACCCAAAAGTGGGTCGAGAAGGGAACTTTTGCTCCCATTCCATGCACCCTTCATACACCCTGCCTAACACTATTCGTGCTTCATATGGTTCATGTTTCATGGAGTACTGTAGCACCGTACTCTCCATGCGCTGTAGACCTACTTATGTTAACATTGATCTCACCATTCATTCTCGACCAAACAGTCGAAAAAGTGGTACTATGTTACATATAGGAGTAGTTGACATGCGCACAACATCATTCGTTATCGTCATATCTTACTACACTAGTAACAAGATTGTGTAGTACTGACGTATGAACCACTGCACATGCCTAGTAGTAGGAGCATTGTGTATGTTCAAGTGGCTGCCGTGTTTCGCACTCCTCCGTCGTAAGAGTGCAAACGCTTGTTGTAATCATTTTTTTCTTCAAAAAAACAGTGGACACGCTCTACCGTGCGGATCCTCCTCCAGCAATGCACTAAATTACTCACTTTCGCCGACGTGTGGGACATCCAGCACCTGGGTCCACTAGCCATGCACTAAATTACTCTGTAGTAGAGTGATGGTAGACTACCCCGATCGAAGCACCGCAGTAATGCCCTGAGCCGTCAAATCACAAAAACCCCTCCTTTCCAGCAGTAAGTTGGACGGACGAAGCAACCATCATTTCACTCTTCTCTCTCAGCTTCCTCTCTTGAAGAAAACCCCCACTCGCTTCGCTTCTCCCTCATCTTGTTCCTCCTTTCACTCTTCTCTCTCAGCTTCCTCTCTTAGATGGACGCTGGAGCACCGGCCGACGTGATGTCTATGGCTCTAGCCAAAACCGTCGAGGCTCATGGTATGAAGAAGCGCAAGCACCCCGCCGAGACTACCGCAGACAAGCTCAAAGCCATCGCCCTGTCCAAGCCCCACTCTCCAGGATCCCTCATTAAGCAAGTCCAGGTAATGTCTCTTGTTGACGATCTTTTTCTCGATCTTGATCATGTTTTTTCATCTAACACGCAGTACTAGTACTGGTAGTACAACTTTTTGGGTGATCTTGCATGTGATTTTAGTGTGCCAAATGACGGTTCTAAATTCCTCTTGTGACCAAAACATGCGAGAGGTTGACACTGATTTCTTATAGATTACTTTCAACTACTCCCTCTGTCCCAAATTTCTTGTCTTAGATTTTGTCTAGATAGATGTATCTAATACTAAAATGTGACTTGATACATCTGTATCTAGACAAATCTAAGACAAGAATTTTGGGACAGAGGGAGTACTTTATGAACATCAATGCTACCTTTGAAGAGGGTATATTTGCCTTAGTAACTTGTGTTATGGATATTGCAAGTAATCCCTCTGCTCTCATGCCTTTGAAGACATGTTCTAGTGTCTTTGTACACTCATTTATGTGTGTATATGTAGTCATATATGGAGTATAATATCGAGGTAGTAATAAAATATGGTTTCTGTTTGAATTAGAACCAGGTCCGTGGTGGACATGAAGTTCTCAAAGTCATTCCGTGTGAACTGGAAGACCTGATGATGAGTTCTACTGTTGAACTATCCAGCTGCCGTGTCCTTGTCGCCATGTGTCCTGAACTAGTGTTTTCCTGTAGCTTTGTTGTCAGGCGTGTTTTCGAGGCTGTACTTGACCACAACAATTCCCTGGCTGTGCCTTCAATTACGAAGGGTGTGGTTCTTATAAAGCTTCCCAACAAATCTGATGCGGCCTATCTTCATCATCATGTTTATGAGTGGAAAGACCACTCTGTTAGGTTCTCCAAGGTTGACAAGATGGTGATGGTGCATGTAGCCATCTCTCACGAAGTCCATGGCCTAGTTAGTTATGCGGGGTTCATCCCGTAGGTCGGTGGCAAGAAATAGTCTGCATAGTTTAGTTAGTGCAACTTTGCTTGTCTATAGTACGTACTATTGTTTAGTACTTGATTTGTGTTTGTGAACCCTCTATTGTTTATTAGTACTGCCGCTTTTGGTGTGTGGTCAGTCCTGCGAATGGTCTATGTTAATGTCTGTCCACTCAATTCAGTCTGTATATTTTGAAGTATCCAGATCATATTTGTGAGGACGGTTTATCAATTATGGTTACACTCCAATATCTGTATGCATTGCAGGGTTTATCGCACCCACCAGGATTTCCAGTCCCATGGATGTTCGGTCCATACGATTTGTCACGACCTTTGGACTGTCCTGCTTGTGGGAGTAGGCGGGGCCCCTGCATGGCACCCGTAGTTGGACGATCAATCTTCTGTTTAGTACTTCAACATAGTGATTTCCTGGTAAGGATACACTCGTGTCACATCAAGTAAATCTTATTGATTTACTGTCTAAATCTTATTGATTTAATGTCATGTTTTCTTTCTTTTCCTGCAATTTTACGATGCAGGTTTTGCCATGTGACATTCATCACAGAATAAACCGTTTGGTTTGCTCTACGATGGCTATTTTTGCAGGTTTCACTTCTTATGTCGCGTCAGTAACGAAGGCACTGTCCATCACTTATATTACTGGAAAAAATTGGATCAGTCTATTGTCTGAGTACAAGCTGAATCCCTATGATGAACTGCAGTTTGGTTTAACAAAAACGCCACAATTAGTCCTTCTCGCGTTTAAAAGAAATGAAGAGAAAACTGGATCACGGTCACGGATCCTAGTCAAGTTAGAAAGCTGATCATAGCAGACCAGACACGATCGCCGATGTCTCGCACATCGGTACCACCTTCAACAACGGACCGAGCACCGGCAGTTTCTCTAGCACTGACAACGGCAGCAGCTCAGTCTGATCCATGTGAGGATTGGGGACCAACCGTGTCAGCGGATCAGTCTTATCTACCACAGGATCGGGCATCGACACCGGCACCTGCTCTGACACCGGACCAGCTCTACAAGGAACACCATCTCCGGCAACAGCAGCGGCTTCGGCACCTGCACCAACACTTGCACTTGCATCTGCTCCGGCCCATGCAGTTGCACCGGCAACAGACTGGGCTGCAGTTCGCACTTCATATACCAAAGTCCTTACAAAAACCGACATGTCCACCTTCTTGGTAAGTATTGGCTGCCCAAGTGCTTCGTTCTTTTTTCTTTCCATGTTGTTTCACATGATTCACTGTGTTGATCTAACTGTTTGGGTATGTCTTCTTGTTTGCAAACAGAGAATTCCTAGAGCAATGAGGGAGTCGTTCAACAATCCGAGCGACCGCGACCAAGTTTCTCTTACCATGCGCAGCCTTGGTGTGAATGTACCTGCTCAATATACCGTAAGTACAAAGGATGGTTGCATGATGATTGATGCTAAAGATGGTTAAGGTTCAAATCTAAATCATATCTTGCGGTAGGGGATGATGTCAAAATCGAACTTTCTCGGCAAGGAGAGCTGGTCCAAATCAACTTTGAAATTCTTCAGTAGCAGCACGCAACTGCCGAACTGATCTATCCTCCGAGAGATTTTGATGTAATAATCCGGCATGGTGAAACAAGTGCCATGTGTGTATAAGTAGTACGACAGTATTATTTATCACATGGTATATCGTTGATAGAATTGCAACTCTGATTGCTGGTTAGGAACTGTCGTTCGATTTCATTCCAACAGCTGTCGTGCTTTATTCAATTTTGTGTATTCGCCTTGCGACAGCATCTAAAACCAGCGCCGTACCGATCGCTTGCAATATGAAAAGCGCTGAGGTAGAACACATGGGCCCCCAAACATGCAGGGTGGGCCTACGGCCCAAAGTCCAGAACCGTGAGCCTGTCTGAGTATTATATTCTCAGCTGAACCCCCATAATGCCCGTGCATTGCAGAGGGAGTATATTTCTCGGCAAGGTGAGCATGTCTGTGATATAAAAGATTTGTATATTACTTTACAAAGGGAGTATCTCTCTGTCAAAAAATATATTTACGTGTAACTAGTTACTCCTGTCTTTCTACTTCTTTCGCTGATATGTGGGGCAACCGGCAACAGGTTCCACATGCCATATGCACAAATTAGAGTGCACAACTTCACGGTAGACACACCCCAGTCGTAGCGCCGCGGTAATGCCCAATGAGCCGTCAAATCACAACCCCCCCCCTTTCCAGCTTTAGCAGTAAGCTGGACGGACGAAGTGGAAATATTTCACTGGGCCTGAATCCCCTTCTCCCTCATCTGCTTGTTCAGAGAAAACCCCCTCTCGGCGATTGCATAGGGTTTTCTCATGGAGAACCAGGTACAAATTCTTCATCCATCCCTGAAAAATCCAAGTCCCTTGGTCGCAGGTAATCCTAGGATGGCAGCCGCCGCCGTTGATGCATTTTTCTTCCTACTGAATCTAGTGTGTTTCATTTGCAGTTCCCAAAATGCGAGTACCCTACAGGTTTCTGCGCCCTCGGCAAGACGCCACACTTGTTCCTTCTCATCCTAACATAGGATTTTGAAATGCGCACAGTATGTTCCTAGAATCCTCTTTTCTATCCGGGAGGGTGGGTTTTTTTTGAACATGTTGTCGACTAATTTGGAAATTTGGATTGCTATATTTGGATAAAAGGTACTACTAGTACGATGATCAACACTGACATGAAGGAGGAAGTTATTTCTAGATTTGGATAGGGAATACATTGTGTTCTCATATTATTTTTCCTGCAGTGTATTATTTGCTCTGCCAGAACACATGTACTCAAGATGCTCGGCCTTGCCATAACTGAATACACTAGTTTAATGGTCATAGTGAAGACAAGCCATGGATATAAGTTCCGAGTTGGGTTCATGAACCAAGAAGATCGCTGCTTTTTTATGGCCAAACTTGGATAAACTTTCTCAAGTGTTACAGACTGAAAGTTGGCGCACGAATGTTGATGGAAATAGCAGAACCTGGTCTCATCTTCACTGCGACCTTCCACCCTGACGTCGTTCCAATTGTTCATCCATGTTAGTTTTGTATCTGGTTCTTTCTTGTTGCCTCGATTACTTCTTAATCCACCTATTCTGTCTAACTAATCACAATTTAACTTTAGAAGTAGCAATGAATCTCTCACGAAGATGCTACTTCTAACTAATATTTTCTTATAATTGGTGGCATGTGTAGGTTTTTTCAGAGTTAAGCAGGTTGCTTGTTTGTTATTCTGTAATAACTCGGCTGTTACTGATGGCACTGAAGTTGACTGGGTCGACATCCACAAGTTCCTACACTTTATTGATTGTCTTGAGGTCCTTGTGGGGCGTTTCAATGGTGGAAGGCCACGTGGGATATGTGTGCCACTGCTGCACTCGTTGAACAGGTCCAACTGTGTCGAGAAACTTATGGTACAAGCTGTTTTCTATTATATATGTTGTTCATAAACTATTGCTTATACACAGTTTATAGCTGTGATCTTCTTGAAACACCGCCCAGTTCTATTGTTCCTATACAGATGCCTGACCATGGTCGGGTCAGACTTGCGCTTGGTCACAACATGATGTTTATGTCGACCTACTCAAGTCCCCTTGGAGGTGAAAAGATACTTATTCATGGGTGGTCTCAAATAATGAAGGCCCGTCCATCTTGGAGAATAGGACAGAAGATTATGTTCATGCTTTTCCATGGCTCTAAAGCGAATATCCTGTTTATTGACCACATTGTGAGATGAAGCCGCTTTCAGAAGGTTGTGGATGCGTGGGGTGGTGCATGGGCCTTGTCCTGGGGCTTGGAAGCCTCACCCTTGATTAACTGTAGGCAAAGTAGCACTGTTCGAGACGTGCTTTGCACGGTTGAACCTGTATAAGTAATCATACTGCTTTCAGCTTTGGTTGTTAAGTGCCCCTGCTGGTTTCAGTTAAGGTTGTTAAGTACTCCTGGTGCTTTTAGAGTCTGCCGTGTTTCTTCAGTCCTGTCTTCCTCCAGCCGCCAAAACCAAACCAACGTCGGCGAGGCCGCCTGCTTCCGCCTCCCATGGCTGGCTGCGCCTCAGTGCACGCATCGCCGCCCCACTGTCTCCTAAATCGTTAATGCCGACGTCCTCCGCGCGCTTTGGTGCGCTCGCCGCGGCATCGCCCTATCGCGTTGTCAACATGGTCAACAAACAACATGAATCAGAAGAAGTACATGGAGAGGATGACAGTAGGGCCCACCACGTCAGCGTATGGAAAAATAAAATGCTTCCTCCTAGTGTTTTCCTGACATCTGGTACCCACGACATTGTGAGCGTATATAGTCAATAGACAAGAGAACAACACAAGATCGGCTGACACCTGGGACGTAGCTTCTCGAGCAATTTTTTTTGTTATTGTTGAGAAGGAGCAAGGTTTGAACTGGGTTGTGGCTCATCTAGCCCAGGCTTATATTTTATGTTCACCATATGACCATCCCAGCTATTTTTTCTTTGTGAAAATGAGCCCAGTTTATTTTTCTGAAGAATACCCAATCCAGGCCTACTTATTTTTCTACGCCTTGATGGGCTGCAACTCTTTCAAGATGTCTGCAAATCTTGAAAGTAATATAAAATGGGTTGTAAATACAAAAACAGATGACAAATTGGCAATTACTTTATAATTTCTGAATTTTTTCACATTTTTAGATTCCTATTTCACTGGGCATTAACCTAATTGAAATATATCTTCAAAGTACTTTAAATCTAGCTCGACATTTCGGTATTAAAAATAGATTGAAACCCACAGAAATATGCGAAATTGGCCCTGGCCAACCAAAAAAATGACTGCAATAAATTGCATAAGAAGTTGCCATGAGCTATATATAAATTATTAAAAAAAAGAGGGAGTGGTCTGACTTGTGGGCATGTTTAGTTGATGCGTATGCAAGATTTTTTTAGGTATTATATACGTCAACAAACGATTCTAGCAGACGTAACCGTTGGATGTCAATCCAACGGCCGTCGTGTTTCTTCAATCTCTGATCTTCTTGCTCCAGCCGCCAAAGCAGCACCGGCGGGACCGCCTGCTCCCGCCTCCCGTGCCCAGCTGTGCTGCCGCGCAGGCCTCAGGGCCCCCTACTACTCCCACTGCTGGCCAGGGCATCCCTCTACTCACCCACACCCCCTGTTATTCTGTGGCGATGGCAGCCTCACACCACAGCCGAACCGGTGAACCCTCGTACTCCTATCCATGCAGGCTTCCACTGCCGCGTCTTCCCCGGCTCCGTGTCATCCCCTTCCTAGGCCTCGCCGTCGTCCACAGCCGTGGTGCTCTCGGCGCGGCATGGTCAATGTGGTCAACGACCTACTTCCATCGGAAGAGTACTGTATGTGGAGAGGCTGACAGCTGGGTCCACGGCAGCCGCAAGGAAGTGCCTCCTTATTACGCGGAAAATAATTATTCCTCCACTTGATAGCAGGGACCCACCGGACGGGCCACCAGTATTTCATGGAAAAAATGTTTCCCCCTGACTGCAGGGACCCACCGGACGGGCCATCATATTTCGCGAAAAAACGCCCCCCCCTCCCCCCCCCCCACTGTCAGCTCGGACCCACCGGAAGTGCCTCCTTATTACGCACAAAAAAAGAATACCCCCTGCTAGCTGGGACCCACCTTGGTGGGAGGCTGAATTGTGGGCCTACTAAGTTGACTAGGACGGAGGCCTTTGTCAAGTTTCGTCAATATATGAACGATTCTAGCTCCAGTGACTGTACGATGTCCATCCAATGGTCATAGTGCTTATTCAACCTCTGGTCTTCTTGCTCCAGCCGCCCAAAGCAGCGCCGGTCGTGCCGCATTCTCATGCCGTCTGTGGCCGGCTGTGATGCCGCGGAGGTCTCACCGCCCCCTACTACTCCCACCGTTGGCAAGGACATCCCTCTACTCACCCACACCCCCTGTTATTCTGCGGTGACGTCAACCTCACACCGCAGTCGAACGAGTGAACCCTCATACTCCTCTACGCGTGAGCATCCACTGTCGCGTCTTCCCCGGCTCTGCGTCATCCCCTTCCTAGCCTCACCTTCGTCCACCGCCCTGCTGCTCTCGGTGCGGCATGGTCAACGTGGTCAAGGAACGACTTCCATCGGACGTGGACTGTACGTCGAGAGGCTGACAGCTGGGTCCACGACCGCAGCAAGGAAATGCCTCCTTAATACACGTAAAATAATGATTCCTCCACCTGACAGCAGGGACCCACCGGACGGGCCATCGTATTTCGTGAAAAAAACATTTCCCCCTGACTGCTGGGACCCACTAGCTACATATTCGCACGCAAGGAAGTGCGTTCGAGCAAAAAAAATGATTCACCCCCTGACTACTGGGACCCACCAGCTACATCTTCGCAGGCAAGGAAGTGCGTTCGGGCGAAAAATAAAAAATCGATTCGCCCCCTTGACTGCTGGGACCCACCATCTACATCTTCGCACGCAAGGAAGTGCTTGACAGTCGGGACCCACCTGGTCGAAGCGTACGTAGCTTTGTCATTCTGGTCGCGAACGTGTACGTACATACTGGTGGATGTAGAGGCGTGCACGTGTCATAGTAGAGGCGTGCACGTGTCGTAGTAGAGGCGCGCATGTAGCATGTACACATACGTACAACGGCCAGCGTGCAAGAAAGAAAATACGGCCATGTACGTACATACGGGCGGGGTCTCAAACTCCTACCCGCGCATACGTACGGCCAGGGCTCGTGTACATGGCTGGGTCGGAACGGAGAAACTACGTCATCGTCGTGTTCATGGGGAGGCAACGAAATGCGTCGTGTTCATGGGGAGGCAACGGAATGCGTCGTGTTCATCGGGAGGCAACGGAATGCCTGGGAGCCAACCGGCTTGGACGGAATAGGCAATGGAAACGAGGCCTGGCGTACCGCAAAACGGAGGAAACGGCCTTGTGTTCGATCGGCCACGTTCGAAATGGGATCATGTTCATCGGGAGGGGTCTGGCGTACCGCAAATCGGAGGAAACGGACCTGCTACAGTCGAAACGGGGGTCCTATTCATCGGGAGAGGTGTGGTGTACCGCAAAACAGGACTCCACGGGATACTGTTCATCTCCACCGTCGACCTCCTCCAGCCTCCACGGGCTACCGTCGGCCTCCTCTAGCCTCCACGGGCTCCTGTTCATCCAGCCTCCATCGCGCGCTACTCCATCAGCTACTATTCAACCACCCCTCAACGGGCACCCTTCCACCGTCTACTGTTCATCCAGCCCTCCACAGGGTCGTCCTGTTCATCCAGCCCTCCACTCCACGGGGTCCTGTTCATCCAGCCCCAACCAGCTCGATCGATCGGGGTCCTGTTAATCCAGAGGCAACGCCACCGCTCACTGTTCATCCACACCCCCCCCAACAACGCTCACTGTTCATCCTAGAGGCAGCATCGATCGGCTTCAGTTAGTAGCAGTAGGGAAGGAATCGCTAGATCGGGTTCAGTTAACAGCCATCAATCGATCGCTCGGGTTCAGTAACGCGTAGCCTGCAGTGCAATCGCTCGGGTTCAGTTAGAGCCCAACGCCTCGCTCGAGTTTAGTTAGATCCAACGCCTCGCACACACGCGCGTACATGTACAAGAGAAACGCGCATCACTCGGCCCCCGACCTCCCACCGTAACCGGGAACTCCCCGAAATTTTCCTCACCCTCGCTTCAACCACGGTTTTTCCGTCATGGACGGCCCAAAGAATGTCATGCATCTGCATCTTCGGGTTTTCTGTCATGATTTTTGTCACAGAAGTAGGAGCCCACCACATCTATGATGATACCGGGTTTTGTCACAATTATCGTCATAGAAGTGTCATAAGTATGACAGAAAAAATTCTTTCGGCCCAAAATGCCACGGATGTGTCTTTTTTTTTGTAGTGCATATTTATGTATCACATGAATCCTTCCTTAGATACCAGTCTTGGAGGTGGTGGTGGTGGAACGAATCCTTCCTCCGATACCAGTTTTGAAGGAGGTGGTGGTGGTACAACATCTCCAACAACTACGTTGGCATCACCTTGATCTTCCTTGTCCTTGTTCTCTTGCTCCTCTCTCTTTCTCACTACATTCCATACCCCTAGATCTAGTGGCATTAAATAAGTAGCTTCATGATACATCATGCATTTGTACATCAAGCCCAACTTTTAATGTACAAACCTAGTCACACAATAAAATCAAAGAAGACCAAATTCGAACAAATTTATATCAGATAAGTATACACTACAAGCTTGGTACATATTCCACCAACTATTTCATAGTCACACACTCAAAATGACTCAGGAATTTATTAGTACACTACTAGCTCGATATATTTTACACCACAGTATAGGATCTACTATTCCTCTTTGAATAGCTTCGCCTTCATCTACTTCTCTCTGAATCTCCCTGGGATCCACCCATGGAACCGGTTTGTACATCGTGACAGTGCTGAGGTAGTAGTATTGCGAAGAGCCAATGGTCCAGGGTTGTAATCACTATCAGCTTTGGTAGTCCTCATCAGGTTGTTGAAGTCAAAACAATCTTCAGTCCCGCTGTCTTATCCTGTCTCTTCTCTAACTTCCTCGTCTCCCCGTTCAACAACAAGTGGACCATCATACCATTGAGTTGGCATATCATAGTGATGAGGATACTCACCATTATCGGATAGCTGAATAGGATCACTCCTAATACCAACATAAGGTTTTTCTTCTCCCCCCTCGGTTCCCGTCCAGGTACCAGAATAGTCACCTTGCTCAAAATGGATTGGGTAACATCGATCTTCGAATCCAAAGTAATCCGGCTCTCCCGGGGTATAATCACTAAGCATAGGTGACATAATAGGTGTGTCATCATATGGCTGAGGTGGTGTTTTAGCTACATAGTGGTAAACAGGTGTGTGTTGTATTGTAGGTTGTGGTTCAAGTTCTTGGGACTAACGCATCTCATGTAAATGTTTTAGTGTGTCATGGTCAGTGCACCGACCTACTAAGTTAACAATCTCTCCCTTCATGCTCCTAAAAGGTCCTAGGAAGGTGTGGAACAATTCCTTACTCCTATGCATGTATTCTATTGCTTCATCTGGTCTTGCCTTCAAAAGTCGAAGATTGTCTACTCCCTTCTTATCCTTATACCCATTCAACGGCAGAGCCCTGAATGATGTGCCCCTCAGTGATAGAACTCTCTCCTAACAGATAGATATGATACCGTCCATCATTACCATTCATCCAGCTACGTGGGTGTGGAGAGCCTTACTTAAAAAGCGTGAAACTCAATATCCTTAGGCTTGGGGTAAGATAAATTTTTCTTCATTTCTGGCTATATATTTCCATCATAGTCCCCGGTAACTATCATCCTCGGATTCTCCATTACTCCTATCATCTTACTGAATATGTTAGGAGTAATGGAGAGTCCGAGGATGATAGTTACCGAGAACTATGATGGGAATATACTGGCCAAAATTAAGTAGAATTTATCTTAACCAAGCCTTAGGACCATGAGTTTCTCGCTTTTCACGTGAGATTCACCACACCCATGTAGCTGGACGGATGGTAATTATGAACACTATCACATCTATCGGCCAGGAGAGAGCTGTATCAATGAGGGGCACATCATTTAGGCCTCTGCCATTGAGTGACTATAAGGATAAGAAGAGAGTAGACCATCTTCAACATTTGAAGGCAAGAAAAGATGAAGCAATAGAATACATGCGTAGGGGTGAGGAATTATTGCACGCCTTCCTAGGACCTTTTAGGAGCATGGAGGGACAGATTGGTAACTTAGTAGATTGGTGCACTGATCATGAGACAGTGAAATATTTACAAGAGATGTGGCAGTCCCAACTACTTGAACCACAACCTACGACACCACGCACACATGTTTACCCCTATATAGCTGAAACACCACCTTGGCCATATGATGACACCTGTTGACTCACATATGCTTCGTGACTATACCCCCTAGAGAACCAAATTACTTTGGATTTGGAATTCGACATTACCCAATCCATTTCGAGCACAATGACTGTTCCGATACCTAAATGAGAACCTAGGGGGGGAGAAGAACCTTATGCTAGTACTAGGAGTGATCCTATTCAGCTATCTGATAATGGGGAGTATCCCTCAACACCATGGCATGCCAACTTAATGGAATGATGACCCACTAGTTGTTGAACGGGAAGACGAAGAAGTCATAGAAGAGACAAGAGAAGACACTGGGACTGAAGATCGTTTTGACTTCAACAACTTGATGAGGACTACCGAAGATGATAGTGATTACAACCCAGGACCATCTTATCTTTGCGACGCTGCTAACTCAACACCGTTACGACGGATGAGCTGTTTCCATGGGTGGATCCTAGGGAGGTTTAGAGAGAAGAAGTAGATGAAGACGTAGTTGTTTGAAAGAGGAAGAGTAGATTTTTACTATGATGCAAAATATATCGAACTAGTAGTGTACTAACAAATTCCTAACTTATTCCGAGTCTGCGACTCTATGGAATACTTGGTGGAATATGTACCAAGCATGTAGTGTATAATTAGGTGATATAAAGTTGTTTGAATTTGGTTTTCTTTGATTTTATTGTGTGACTAGGTCTTTACATTAAAAGTTGGGCTTATATGTACAAATGCATGTTGTATTATGAAGCTACTTCTTTAATGTCACCATATCTAGGGGTATGGAACGTAGTGAGGAAGAGGTGAGAAAGTTGAGATCAACAGGAGAACAAGGACAAGGAAGATCAAGATGCCACCAATGCAGCTGCTAGAGATGTTGTACCACCACCACCTCCTCCAAGATTGGTATCGGCGGATGGATCCATGTGATACATCAATATGGTGGAAGAAAGGAAATGAGCATAGATGAAAACTCAGCACAACTTCTTTCAGGATGTGCTTGGAAGAAATCAAGAGAGTGGTAGGGAAGGACCCGAAGTAGGAGTAAGCTTGTCGGGGTTTTAGCAAGGCAGACCCTTAACCTTCGCCACTACAGTTGAGCCAATTGAGGCAGAGGATTGGATATTAGATATTGAGAGGAAATTGAACACGGTTGGATGTATAGATGATAAGCTCCATTATGCAACACATCTTTCGACTGGACCTGCCACATCTTAGTGTGAGAATGCCAAGCTCGGTAGGACGAGTGATCCAATTGGGAGGAATTTAAACAGAAGTTTCGTGAAGCTCTTGTCCCAAGCAGTGTCATAGAGATGAAGAGGGAATTTCAAACCATAGTCCAAGGTGGTTATACAGTTATGGTTTGCCATTTCTTCATCCTACTCAGCTCCATCGGTGATGGCGTAGTTGACACCTTCGGCTCCGCTTGATAAGTCTAGCTTCTTGCAGAAGAACTCTTCATTTGCTCCGGGGTCCTCTAGTTTCTCCTCCGTATGGACTCTAAAGGGGTTTAGAATACAAGGGATTAGTACATAAGGTCCACAACAAGTTCATATATATTGTGAAGTGGATATGCACTATTGTTACTACTGATTCCAAATAGGTCTCATCAATGAGTTTTGGAAAATATCTGTAGAAGTCAAGTTTTACTTAGAACATGCGATCAACAGACTTCATGGGTTGTTAGAACCTTCAAAGGTTCCTTTCCCGCATCGTTCGTAGATCTTACCCTAACAGGGAGTGAGAAGCCACAATTTAACACACTCTGCAGAGGTGCGCTACTTTACCCACAAGTGTTACTTAGCCTTAATGTTGGGTAGCGAGCCCATCACACATTCTAGTAGTGTATTGTCAGGTTTAAGGTTCGGAGCCATTTACGCCCTTCCCATGAGTCGTACAACCGCCCATGCAAACAAACTTTCTTTGAACTGAATGCCCACCTGAGAGGCATAGTTGTCAACTCTTTCTTTGCGATAGGGACCTCAACATCCCAATCGAAGAGAGCGTTTCTTTTTCTCCCACTGTAGCTATCCTTCCAAAAGGCGTACAACTGAAGAAGGCACTACAGACTCGCCCGTCCATTCCAGGTCTCGTGGTCAATGCTTTCTATACGACAGAAGAATGTCTGCTGATTTTGGTTCTCAAACCCGGTGTAGTGGAACGTACCACCCAATATATCATTCATGGGGCCCACCACAATTGATAATATAGAAAGTACTTTTATTTAACGCAGTGAATAGATACTGTAAGTACGGAATTTTGTAACGATGCATTTATGAAAGCATAAAGAAAGGACACGAGCAAGGTATGAACTTGCGTGAAAATAGAAAGTAGTGCAACTCGAGACTCCTGGAAACGTTGGTGCCTCGGGTTCTGTAAGAAGCATATAGTCCAATAAGGACTAACATTTGAGAAACGTGGCAAATATGCCTTTAATGCATATGATGCTTATGGCTCTTGTCCCCGGTAACTCTTTAGTTTGATTCCCTATACAATTAGTAGGTTTTGTGTTAAAAGGTTATGTAATTCCATACTTGGGTATTATTTATTAAATTTATAATATTGCTTCATAAATTTATTTAATTACTTTTATGCAATTAAAATATTATGTTAATAATTTTATGGATTTTATATAATTCTGAACCCCTTAAAGACTTAATTGTAGGTTATAGCCAATTCCTCGTAGTCATTTAATATTTGGTTTATTTACTTTATAATTATATTTTCGGAAAAAGATGGAATCACTTTTATTAGATCAATCATATTATTTCAAGAATAGTACTGATTATATAATTATAAGTTCTCCTAAATATTTATTTTAAGTTGTATATCTCATTAGCATTTGTTTTACGTATTTAATAATTATATTAATCCAAAAATCATGGATGTGTTTTATTAAATTAATAAAATATTAGTTTGGAAATGGTGAACATTTCTATATAGAATTATAAACGCACTTAAGTATTTTTCGTATTTCACTAAACTTCCATTAGAGATTTTAATATGCAGAAAGATTGAATGGGCTGGTTGGCCCATCTGGCTGAGGACAAAGCCTTCTCCCGGCCCACTTTCTCTTCTCTCTCTCGCTTGGGCACATCTCTCTTGGAATTCCCTATTCGACGCATTCTGCAGCAAGTAGTCGACGTGCCCCACATGTTCGATGGTCAATGGGCCGGCCCGTTAGCGCTTTTTTTACGTCGGTTCGTTTTCCGGTTTTGGGAACCTTCTGGATGGTTCTTGTCCGGTTTTGGGAAATGTTCTTGAACCGGGTTTATTCTGGTTTTCTTTGTTTTCTTCTTCTTTTCTTTTTAGTTATTTCTGTTTCTTTTTTCTTTTCTTTTTCTTTTTTTATGTTTATTTTCTTTCTTAGGTTTTTTATTTCTTTTTCTTTTCGTCTCTTTAAAAAAACGAAAATTTTAAATTTTGTTCATGTTTCCAAAAAAAGTTCAGTTTTTGAGAAAATGTTCTCAAAATTTAAAAAATCTTATTGTTACACAAAAAAGTTCAAAATTTCGAAATTCAGAAAATGTACCGGATTTCATTTTTGTTTAAATATTCGAAAAATATTCACACTTCCAAATTTGTTCGGAATTTTTCAAAATTTGTTCTCTAGATTCAAAAAACATTCTGTCATTTAAAAAATTGTTTGCGCTTCCAAATTTGTTTGGGATTTTTCAAAATTGTTCTCCGTTACAAAATTTGTTCTCAGGATTTTCAAAAAATGATCATGCTTAAAAAATTGTTCGCGCTTCCAAATTTGTTCTCAACATTCAAAAATTGTACGTGCTTTAAAAAATTGTTCATGAATTCCAAAATTGTTCAAGTTTTCGAATAATGGTTAGGAAATCAAAATTTGTTCATTTTGATAAAATTTGTTTGCATTTTTGAAAAATAAAACATATGTTAAAAAAATACTCGAAATTTCAAAAAGAATCGGTATTCTAAATTTGTTCATAATTTCCAGGAAGTATTTTGATTTTCAATAAATGTTTTCAAACCTGTCGCCGCTTCTCTTGTTAAAGGTTAGCGCGAAACACATTTGTCAACAAGCGTGGTCAAGACAAGAGGCTAGCTACGTGAGGTAAGAAACATTTCAGCCGATCGTGTGTTCGAATCCTGCCTATGCACTATTTCTTGGGATTATTGCGTCTGTTTTGCGTTCAACTAGATTTGGTTCCAGTGGGCCGGCCCAGTAGTGGACCCCCTATGCGGTGCGCGTGGCCCAAGTCGTGGATCCCCCTGTGCGGCGCTTGCTTCGTTCGACGCAATGTGCCTCCTATAGGAGCTCTCTCGGAAAATGTCAACGGAGGCCGAGCTCCAAAGAGCTCGATAGTTTGAAAAAATAATAATATCAAAAGTCATATTTCAAAGTTCCAACCAAATCTGATTATTTTTCCACGGAAACTTATATGATTTGGTTCCAGTGGGCCGGCCCAGTGGTGGACCCCCCGGTGCGGTGCGCGTGGCCAAGTCGTGGATCCCCCTGTGCGGCGCTTGCTTCGCGACACAATGTGCGTCCTATAGGAGCTCTCTCGAAAAATGTCAACAGAGGCCGAGCTCCAAAGAGCTCGGTAGTTTGAAAAAATAATAATATCAAAAGTCATATTTCAAAGTTCCAACCAAATCTTATTATTTTCCCACAGAAACTTATATGATTTCCGCACGCACATGTGAAAGAATCATTTAATCTTCTTTTGTGATTTGTATGTAGGTTGTACAGAAAAACAAAATTCCAGTCCAACAAAAAAATCAGCCTATTTTAGAAATACGTTTTTATCTTTTTTCTATACGCCGCGTGGGAAAGTCTATGGTTATGAATTTTTGCACATACGCAATACATATGTGTGAGACCACATAGAATACGTGGTAAGCTCAAGATGACCATCCATGGATATGCTTGGGCGACTTTAATGAAGCTTTGTTTCAGACGGACCAACGTGGGGGTAATCCTAGGAGCTTTTCGCAAATGGAAGACTTCCGTGACTGCTTGGCCGACTGCGGCTTGGCAGATTTAGGTTTCTCCGGTTACCCCTATACTTGGGACAATAAACGGGATGGTCAGGAAAACATTCAGGTTCGTCTTGATCGTGCTATATGCAATGGTGATTTTTTGGCTATGTTTCCAGAGACAACGGTGGAGCATATTCTTACTGAAGAGTCAGACCATCAAGCCCTCCTTGTTCGCGCGGTGGAGACTGCTCCACGGCGTGGTTGCGGGGGTGATAGACAATTCAGGTACGAGGAAGCATGGACGCGGCATGACCAATATGAGAGCATGATAGCTGAAGTTTGGGAAGCGGCATGCACGGGCGAACAGGGCCTAGCTGCGACGTGGGATAGACTGGGCTCTATGGCGGGATCAATGCAACGCTGGGCTAGGGAAGTCTTCGGCTCAATTAGGAGAAAAATATCAAAACTGAAAGCGCAACTGCTCGAGGCAAAAAATAGAGCCCTGCTGACCGGTACCTCACTGGAGGTCCGAGAGCTGGAGGAGCAACTCCGGGAAATTTATGCTAGGGAAGAAGTTATGTACAGGCAAAGATCTCGAGTAGACTGGTTGCGAGCGGGCGATCAAAATACGCAATACTTTCAGAACAGAGCATCACATAGGAAAAGGAAGAATACTGTGAGGGCGTTAAAACGCGATGATGGATCCTTCTGCAGGGTTGATGAGGAGATGCGTAGTGTGGCGGCTGTTTTTTACGAACAGCTTTTCACTTCAGATGGCTCACGGGGGGCTCATGTGTTGCTACAGAATATTGAGCGCCTTGTTACAAATGACATGAATGAGCTGCTGGTTTCTCCTATCTCTGATGAGGAAATTGAGAAGGCTCTTTTTCAGATGGGGCCTACGAAGGCGCCGGGACCGGATGGGTTACCGGCTCTCTTCTATCAACGACACTGGTCGTTGGTCTGTGATGATGTATGCCAGGCGGTTAAGGACTTCTTGAATGGTGTCGCGGCGCCGGACGGTTTCAATGCAACAGTTATTGTCATGATCCCAAAGTGCAACTCGCCAGAGTTGCTATCACAATTTAGGCCTATTAGTCTCTGCAATGTCCTATACAAGATTGCGACTAAGGTTTTGGCTAATCGGTTAAAAGGTATTTTACCAGTTCTTATTTCTGAGGAGCAGAGTGCTTTTATCCCTGGCAGGTTGATTACTGACAATGTCTTAGTGGCGTATGAGTGTGTTCATGCAATTCGCAAGAGGAAGAGAAAGAAACCGTTTTGTGCAGTCAAGTTAGATATGATGAAGGCGTATGACAGGGTGGAATGGGTATTTCTTCAGCGGACGATGGAACGTTTTGGCTTTGCACCGGAGTGGATTGCGATGATCATGAGGTGTGTAACGTCGGCATCTTTCTCAGTAAAGCTTAATGGTGGTTTGTCGAGGAGGTTTTCCCCATCCCGAGGTCTCCGGCAGGGTGACCCATTATCCCCCTACTTGTTTTTATTCTGTGTCGAGCGGTTCTCTGCTACGCTTAAAAAGGCTCAAGAGGAGGGGAGAGTGAAAGGGGTGAAATTTGGGAGCACTGGCCCCCATGTTACCCACCTTCTGTTTGCAGATGACAGCATTGTTTTCCTCGAAGGCTCTCATGACAGTATGGCGACGTTAAAAGACATACTCACTAAGTATGAGGAGGCATCTGGTCAGCGTGTTAATATGCAAAAGTCATCTATATTCTTTGGCAAGGGCTATCCAGAGGAGGACAAGGAGACTCTCAAGAATGCTTTGGGGGTTCGGTCTGAGGCTCTGAGTGAGCGATACCTAGGATTACCAACACTGGTTGGGAAGTCCAAAGAGGGAACATTTAAATATGTGACAGAAAGCTCAAAGGGCAAGGTTAGTGGATGGAAGGGGCAAGGACTATCAAAAGCTGCACGTGAGGTATTGATCAAATCTAGGCTACAATCTGTACCAACCTTCACCATGAGTTGTTTTCAGCTTACAAAGAAGATGTGCCGGAAATTGACTTCGATCTCTTCAAAATTCTGGTGGGCGGCAACGAATGGTGAACGCAAGGTACATTGGATATCGTGGCAGAAGATGTGCGTGGCAAAACAAGATGGTGGAATGGGCTTTCGAGACCACGAGGCCTTTAACCAAGCGTTACTGGCGAAGCAAGCGTGGAGGATCCTGCAAGCACCTACGCCTCTGTGCGCGCGTGTGCTGAAGGCTCGTTATTTCAGCGACAACTCCATCCTAACAGCAACAGCACCATCGTCCGCTTCGTACACATTTCGTAGCATTCTCCATGGACGGGACCTGCTACGCGAGGGGATTATATGGCGCATTGGGGATGGAAGCAGTGTTAACATCCATCATGCAAACTGGATTCCACGAGCTGGGAGCATGCGGCCTCTTGGCCAGGTTTTTGCCACCGGCATGTCAAAGGTTGCAGACTTGTTAGCGCATGATGGAAGGAGCTGGGACATGGGCAAGGTGCGCTCTATTTTCTCTGATGGTGACGCTGAAGATATTAGGCAAATAGCTGTTGGGGGTCCTGGTACAGAAGACTACCCAGCCTGGAACTACACCAAAAATGGGGACTTCACCGTTAGATCTGCGTATCACCTAAGGATGAAGATGAATACAACGAGGACCGGACAGCCGGAGTCCTCGAGCTCGGTGGCGAAGCATAAGGGATACTTAGCATTGTGGGATACGAATGCGCCGGCCAAGGCCAAGATCCATATGTGGAGGATGGTCCGCAATGGTCTAGCAGTTGGGGCTGAGCTACATCGGCGTCGGATCAAACCCGGTGTTTTTTGTGTGGCGTGTGGGCGAGAAGAAACGGTGTTGCATCGGTTCTAGACATGCCAACATTCTGCATTTTTCTGGCAGCTTTTTCGCTCGGAGAAGGGAGTTGGGGTGGCGATCCCACCAAGTTTGATTAGCTCCCAGAGTGCTCTAGCTCGCTGGTTACTAGAGTGGTTTGCCGAGGCTTTGGATGATGAGAGGGCGGCCATGGTTCAAGCAACATATGGTCTTTGGTTGGCGAGAAATGAAGCGAGGGATGGGAAGAAAATAGCGCCTCCACATGAAATAATAGGCATGGTAGTGTCGCATATGAATGAGTGGAAGGCTGTTCACACACGTGATGTGCATCCGGCAGTCCCTACAGTCAAGGAAAAGTGGCGGCCTCCTGAGGAGGGATGGCTAAAAATTAACTCTGATGGAGCTGTGTCAAGAGATTCAGATAAGGGAGGAGCTGGAGCAGTTATTCGTGACCATGTTGGGGCGTTTAGAGCTGGTCTTTGCCATGTGTTCCGTGGAATCAAGGACCCGCAAACGGTGGAGATCTTGGCATGCAAACGGGGTCTTCAAGTGGCGAAAGAACTCAACGCTGATAAGGTACATGTTGAGATTGACTCTCAAAGTGTTGTAAACATATTGCAGAATCAACACAAGGAGTTGTCTAGTGCAGGGCCATGGATACAAGAGATCAAAACGATTCTTGCATCTTTCTCCGATTTTAGAGTCTCTTGGGTTCGCCGTTCCGCTAATGTTGCCGCGCATAAGTTAGCTAGAGTTGGTGTGGGTGATGAACTTTGTAAGGTTTGGTTGGGGACTACCCCAGACTGTGTGCTTGATGTAATCTCGGATGAGATTCCGAACGCATTTGATTAAATAAAGCGGCATCGTTAACCCTAAAAAAAAAACCAACACGTGTGAGAGTGCAAACAAAATGTTTCAAAAATATTCATGCTGTGGAAATTCGTATATTCAAAACGAGCTCCACAAAAGCCATCACTCCTTTCAGATCCCTTTCTCTCTCGATCTCCCCATCGCTGTCACTGCCGCCGGCCAATTCCGGCCACTGCCGGCGACCTCTGTTACCACTCAGCACACCCACGGCCCCATCTCACGACGCTCTACCTCATCCTCCCCATCGATCTGCTTTCCCCTGCCGGACGACGTCGCCCCCATTGATTGTACCCGCTACTACTGCCACCGGCGCCTGGCGTCGCCCTGGACGTCGGCACGTCGCCGGCGCCATTAGGTGATCCTCCTCGACGTCCTTACCGCCAACTCCTTGCGGCTGCGCCCATGGTGGATCCGGCTCTCTGCATCGGCTTCAACCCTTCCATGGTGAGCTCCTCTTCCTCTGCTCCTCTGTGGTGCTCTAGGTGGCTTGGGATCATGCTCTGTTGCTACTGTCAATGCTCTTTGGTTACGTTGTTACCCTAGTTCATGGTTTTGATCTCTGGGATGCGAAAATTGAGCTGTTGGTGGCCGCTGTCCACTGGTTCTTGTGTCCTTGCTGCTCTGGTTAAGTTGCCTGGCTCCTGACTTTACTAAATTGGGACTCCAATAGCTCCTGTTGATGATGTTGCCTAAGAAGAACTGTGTAATTGGTCACTGACATGTGTAGTTCTACTGTGATCATACACTTCGTCCTGTTTAATTAGGTTTGTTGTGATTTCGCCAATTTCGTGGGTTTTAACTACTGTGCTGGCATATTTGGTACTGCTCCTACTTCATATATATTGCACTGTTGTTACTGTGCTATATATTGGTAGAGTTCTTGTAGCTCTACTAGATAACAAAGGGTTCCTACTGGTGTCTAGCTACCGCACAAGTCATACGCCCCTGTGTATAGTTCAGATAGACATTGTGCTGTTACTGTTGATTTGATAAACACTGCTGAGTTCATTCTTATGCACTACTGGTTAATTAGTTCATAGATAGATATACAGTGGCTGTTGCTATTTATTTAGAGCTACTGGTTGTGTCTTAATTAATGTCCACTACCAGTTACTCCCTCTGTAAAGAAATATAGTGATCTAAACGCTCTTATATTTCTTTACGGAGGGAGTAATTATTAATTAGCTGTTGGTTTTATTTGTTTAGGTTTACAAGTGCTTGTGTTCTGTTATAGGTCATATAAGGGATACAATCCTTTTCTTGATTACCTGTGGTATTCTTACTTGTTCAGTTTACAGGAATTCTTCCTGTATCTCAATTGTTACTAGCACTGCAGTTCTATTTACTATACAAGTATTCTTGTATTACTTATACTAACCCAAGTGCTGTGTGATGTACTTGTGTATCTAGTACAGAAATATACAAGTGCAAGTGTGTGCTGTGTTCTGCATAAGAGCAGATCTTTAGTATGTGTTCTACAGATGGCCTATTTCTTTCTACTGGTTATGGACAATATCTTTTCTTGCCCCAAGTTCCCACTACTAGGGAAAAGCCTAGCAGTAGCGCGGGCTTTTGGCCTACCAGTATTGCTGGTGGCAGCGCTACTAGTAAGGCACTACAGCTAAAGGTTAGCAGTAGCATGGGTTTACCCGCGCTACTGCTATATCCACTTAGTAGTAGCGCTTTCTCGAAAGAGCGCTTCTGCTAATTACTAGTAGCGTCTCTCGCAGCCCGCGCTACTACTATTATTCCGTATTATATTTCTTTTTTATTTCATGTTGTACACCTTTATACAAGTTTTCATACAACTGCAATTTAAAGATTGTTTTTACATCATAATGAGTTATTACATCACTGGGTAAAAGAACCGTGGACTAGTTTTAAGTGGATGGACATCCACTTGAAACTAATTCGCGGTTCTTTCACCCAATGATATAATAAATATCATCATCATCATATCATTAACAACTTATCATCATAATACATCATTGTCATATAACACCTCCTCATGATCATCATTTTCATCAATGAGACATCATATTACAAGTTGGTCACTAGTCATAATCACAACTCCTCCTCATCATCATCAACTCTAAGACGTTGTACCACATAATAACACATTGTACCTAGGACCTACTTCTCTCTTATAGGACCTACTACCTTCTCTTAGGTAAAATAGCATAAAACAAGATAGGCCCTGACTCTCCATTATGGAGAATGAAGATTATCATGTCTCCAATTCTCACCCTTCGCACAACGTTGCTTCCAAAGAGCTCCCTACGATTGACCATACATTTTTTCCAATCTTTGATTGTCATGTCTTCATCGGTTTTAGAAATCCGATATGGACAGGAGTGATTCGTAGGATAACCTGGCCGTATGTTCAAAACATCAAGGCGACCTTTCTGAAACATCAGATGAGGCACACAATTCTTCAAGATTTTCTGTTGAAAAACATAGTAATAACTTCGTAGTTAGCAATGTAGTTCAGTTTTAGAAGAATTTATGCAAAAGATGCACGGATGTCGTAATAGTAAAAAATCTTACCATGGCATCTTCATGGATGTTACCGTAGTTCAACACGTGCACTAGTGGCACGTATTAACCATAATGTGGAGGAGTTTGATAATATCTATTGTAATTCTCAAGATCAGTAATAAATGAGATCAGATGTTTTTTCTCCTGATAAGTTAATTTTGAGCCATCGGTGTAGTAGGTTCTGTCTACCATCTTCCGCACATTCTTTGAAGAATGAAAATAAGCCGTCAATGGAAATAAGCTGTCAACTATTTAAAAAAAACAATATAAATTACTTAATAACTATGTTTGAGAAACTCACATAGTGGTAGAATTGGAAGCGTATCAACAAGGACCCAAATGTCCATATTGTCTTCGGCGATGTCAGGATCACCAAGATCCATGATGACAAGCAACCCTCATGAAAATCATACATCTTGCAAAGTGCTTCCCAATTCGGGCAACCAAAATGGGTTACGCTCTCAGAATTGTACAGATTTACTTCAAAATCCATACCATGATGGGTCCTTAGGTGAATTTTCTTTGTTTCCATACTTTCATGATCTTCAAATCCATCCTCTCCAAGACATAGCGTCTTGCATGGCATGAGATAAGCTAGTCGAATTGTAAAAGACGAAAATTACACGTTGAAGTAGTTGAAGTCGTGCTTGATTAAGAAAAAAAACTCTTGTCATCGTTGTGTACCATTTCAACATCGAAGGTCTCCTGGAGCTTAATGCTGAAGCGCCGACCTTCGTCCAGGTGAGGCATATCACACAGACCTCGGTCGTCGTTGCACCAGTCGCACTCCCCCGGGAGACTTTCATCGCCCGATGACGACATTTTCTATGTTCATAATTCAAATATTAAACTTATACAATTAAATATATGTATTACAAAAACTAAATTAGATCATTATTATTCATCATGGGCTAACTATCGGTCTGCCGAGTCTTTTCTTGAAAACTCTCAGCTCACGTGGTGTATATATTCGACTATCGGTGATGGTCACTCCTCCCTTCGTCCCCGAGTGCTTTACACCAAAATGTCTAGCACACAGGAATGAAGGAGAAGCAACACCCACGACAACAGTCGGGATTTTTCGTCCTCTCATATATGGTGGAGACTCTCCCTCACTGATTCCTCTCTGACATTTGCGACCGTCGGTGATGGTCGTTACTCCTCCTTCTGCTAGTGCATAACAAAGGTCTAGCACAAGGAGAAGAAGGAGAAACGACCCCCATGACAACAATCGGGATTCTTCGTCCTCTGTAATATATGGTGGACACAGTCCCTCACTGATTTTTCGACCATCGGTGATGGTCATTATTCCTCCTTCCCCTAGTACATAACAACGATCTAGCACAAGGAGAAGAAAGAAAAACGACCCCCACGACAACAGTCAGGATTCTTCTTGTCTCATATATGGTGTAGACTTTCTCCCTCACTCATTTGTTGACTGTCATGTATGGAGCCTTGACAGACTTAAAGTCAACCCGAAATGTCGTTTAATTATCTTTCTAGAAAATTTAGGCCACTCGATATTTCCTACATATTCTAGCACAAGTCATGCCAAAATTCCCGGAAAAATCCAGCATTACCTTTGCTAAAAAAGGACATATCAAGCGCTTGAAATTTGCCGTAACGGAAATTAATGAACACTCCGAGAAAACATGGGCCACTCGGAGGTGTAACCTACAAATACGGTCGGCCACTTGGGCAAGCATATATCCTATTTGAGCAACACAAGATATACATGTTTATATCTACATCATATGAGCATTCAAACTTGATGGTCATTGCAGTTCAATGGTTGAAAATATGAACAAAAACATTTCAAAATATCTTATAGGACTCATATTGACATGGAGATTTAGCTGGTCTCACTTCGAGGTCGGAGGGGGTCGGTGACGGGGACGACGGCGGGGTTGATAGGGTTTTTGTTTTTGCGGAAATCAAGGAGCCCCTCTATCAACCCCGCCGTCGTCCCCGTCACCGACCCCCTCCGACCTCGAGGTGAGACCAGCTAAATCTCCATGTCAATATGAGTCCTATAAGATATTTTGAAATGTTTTTGTTCATATTTTCTACCATTGAAATGCAATGACCATCAAGTTTGAATGCTCATATGATGTAGATATAAACATGTATATCTTGTGTTGTTCAAATAGGATATGTGATTGCCCAAGTGGTCGGCCATGTTTGCAGGTTACACCTCTAAGTGGCCTATGTTTTGCCGGAGTGTTGATTAATTTCCGTTCCAGCAAATTTCAGGTGCTCGATATGTCCTTTTTTAGCAAAGGTCATGCCGAATTTTTACGTGAATTTTGGCATGACTTGTGCTAGAATATGTAGGAAATATTGAGTGTCCTGGATTTTCTAAAAATATAATTAAACGGCATTTTGGGTTGACTTTAAGTCTATCGAGGCTCCATACATGACAATCAACAAATGAGTGAGGGAGAAAGTCTGCTCCATATATGAGAGAAGAAGAATCCCGACTATTGTCGTGGGGGTCGTTTTTCTTTCTTCTCCTTGTGCTAGACCATTGTTATGCACTAGGGGAAGGAGGAATAACGACCATCACCGACGGTCGAAAAATCAGTGAGGGAGTGTGTCCACCATATATGAGAGAGGACGAAGAATCCCGACTGTTGTCGTGGGGGTCGTTTCTCCTTCTTCTCCTTGTGCTAGACCTTTGTTATGCACTAGCGGAAGGAGGAGTAACGACCATCACCGACGGTCACAAATGTCAGAGAGGAATCAGTGAGGGAGAGTCTCCACCATATATGAGATGACGAAGAATCTCGACTGTTGTTGTGGGGGTCGCTTCTCCTTCGTTCCCGTGTTCTAGACATTTTAGTGTAATGCACTCGGGGACGAAGGGAGGAGCGACCATCACCGACGGTCGAATATATACACCACGTGAGCTGAGAGTTTTCAAAAGAAGACTCGGCAGACCGATAGTCAACCTGTGATGAATAATAATGATCTAATGTAGTTTTCGTAATACATATATTTAATTGCACAAGTTTAATCTTTGAATTATGAACATAGGAAATGTCGTCATCGGATGATGAAAGTCTCCCGGGGGAGTGCGACTGGTGCAACAACGACCCAGGTCTGTGCGACAGGCCTCACCTGGACTAAGGTCGGCGCTTCAGCATTAAGCTCCAGGAGACCTTCGATGTTGAAATGGTACGCAACAACGACAAGTGTTTTTTTTCTTAATTAAGCATGACTTCAACTACTTCAACGTGTAATTTTTGTCTTCTACAATTCGACTAGCTTATTGCATGCCATGCAAGATGCTATGTCTTGGAGAGGATGGATTTTGAAGATCATGAAAGTATGGAAACAAAGAAAATTCACCTAAGGACCCATTATGGTATGGATATTGAAGTAAATTTGTACAATTCTGAGAGCGTAACCGATTTTGGTTGCCCGAATTGGGAAGCACTTTGCAAGATGTATGATTTTCATGAGGGTATGCTTGTCACCATGGATCTTGGTGATCCTGACATCGCCGAAGACAATATGGACATTTGGGTCCTTGTTGATACGCTTCCAATTCTACCGCTATGTGAGTTTCTCAAATATAGTTATTAAGTAATTTGTATTGTTTATTTCAAAATAGTTGACAGCTTATTTTCATTCTTCAAAGAATGTGGGAAAGACGGTAGACAGAACCTACTACACCGATGGCTCAGAATTAACTTATCAGGAGAAAAATCATCTGATTTCATTTATTACTGATCTTGAGAATTACAATAGATATTATCAAACTCCTCCACATTATGGTTAATACGTGCCACTAGTGCACGTGTTGAACTACGGTAACATCCATGGAGATGCTATGGTAAGATTTTTTACTATTACGACATCCGTGCATCTTTTGCATAAATTCTTCTAAAACTGAACTATATTGCTAACTACGAAGTTATTACTATGTTTTTCAACAGAAAATCCCGAAGGATTGTGTGCCTCATCTGATGTTTTAGAAAGGTCGCCTTGATGTTTTGAATGTACGGCCAGGTCATCCTACGAATCACTCCTGTCCATATCGGATTTCTAAAACCGATGAAGACATGACAATCAAAGATTGGAAAAAAATGTATGGTCAATCGTAGGGAGCTACTTGGAAGCAACATTGTGTGAAGGGCGAGAATTGGAGACAGGATAATCTCCATTCTCCATAATGGAGAGTCAGGGACTATCTTGTTTTATGCTATTTTACCTAAGAGAAGGTATTAGGTCCTATAGAGAAGTAGGTCCTAGGTATAATGTGTTATTATGTGGTACAATGTGTTAGAGTTGATGATGAGGAGGAGGAGTTGTGATTATGACTAGTGACCAACTTGCTATATGATGTCTCATTGATGAAAATGATGATCATGAGGAGGTGTTATATGACAATGATGTATTATGATGATAAGTTGTTAATGATATGATGATGATGATATTTATTATATCATTGGGTGAAAGAACCGCGGATTAGTTTCAAGTGGATGGACATTCACTTGAAACTAGTCCACGGTTCTTTCTCCCAGTGATGTAATAACTCATTATGATGTAAAAACAATCTTTAAATTACTGTTGTATGAAAACTTGTATAAAGATGCATGAATACGATATGAAATAAAAAAGAAATATAATATGGAATAATAGTAGTAGTGTGGGCTGCGAGAGGCGCTACTAGTAATTAGCAGTAGCGCCCTTTCCAGGAAGCGCTACTACTAACTGGATATAGTAGTAGCGCGGGTAAACCCACGCTACTGCTAACCTTTAGCTGTAGCACCTTACTAGTAGCGCTGCCACCAGCGCTACTGCTAGGCCAAAAACCCGTGCTACTGCTAGGCTTTTCCCTAGTAGTGTTCCCTCTCTCCTAAATCTGATTTGAACAGATGCTACACTTGTCTCTCCCCATTCTTTCTTTCTCAACTTCTCTCACTAGTAAGAACAAGTGCTCTTTGATCTTATCTCAGCCGATTATGGTGTCCTGAGGCTCCTCTATGGGATTTAATAGATGCTACACTTATATGCCCCGATGAGGACATCTCCTCCCCAAACTTATCTTTGGGTCTTGTGTAGCTTGCTCTTGGGGGTTCTGGTATAGCCTACTTCTTGTTGCATGCCTCCTCCTCCTAGCTGCTCCACACTGCTCACTAGGTTTGGTTTTGGCCCAACTCCTGTTTGATGCAGTTGCATCACGTGGCTATCAAGCTCTCTTCTATGGTTGTGGTCTTCTATTTATAGTTGTTTGAAAGTCCTAGATGGTTGACACATGGGCTATGATTCAGCTACTTGCCTGCTGAGTGTGCTGCTAGTGATGTCCTCTCCTCCTTGACCCTTATCATGTTAACCAGCTGGTGGCTGATTGACTTGGGAACTTGCCCCTTTCGGCAGGTTGCATGCTTATCCAGTACTGTACTTGGCTTTATTTTCTACACATGAATGATTACTATTCATTTGGCTTTAATTTCTTTGTTACTATTGCCTTTGCTAACTTGGAATGCATTATTTAGTATTTTGCTTTTGTTTTGGGCCAGCTAGATTTGCCGGTTGTGCTTTTAATTATTTCTTTGCATAGATGTGTTGGTGCTACACTTTGTTGGTTTCGTTTGTGAGCTATGAATTTCTTCTAATGACTGCTTTATTCCCTCAACAGAACCATTTTTACTGCTAGAGCTGCTATTACTGCTAATCCATACTGGAGCTTGTCCAACTACTGTGCTTTGGTCCCTGGACTATACATTAGTCACTCCTATATCTGGTCTATCTGCGCTTTGACTTGCTTTTGTGGAATTCCATTGGAAATTCTTTAATCAAGAGTTATTGGACCAGCTCCCAAAATTCCTAAGTGCCAACCACTTCTTTTCTTTTTGTTGTTTATTTTGCAGGTTCCAGAATTATGAAGAAGACGAACATAAGAAGATTTAGTATAGGTCTAGTTTAGGTTTTATCTTTCTTTCTTTTATTCCTTTTCTCCAATGTAATTCTTGGATACTTTGTATTTATTTTCATATAATAAAGCTTGTTGTTTCTTTATCCAGATTGCTTAATTTGTAATATAATTTTGTAATGATTCATTTATTATCCATAAAGTTTTCTTTCTTCCCTTCTGGATCAACTTTTGTAATATGACTTTGCAGTAAGAATTTATTTGTTAATTCTAATTAATTTATTTGTTATTTGAATTTGAATTGAAATTCAAATATTTGAATTGTACTTAGTCCTTGACTTATAACTTAATTGAATTGTGATCCAGTTATCTAAAAATGAGCAAAGGTCATACAAAATTTAGAGTTGAATCAAACTTCTTTTAAATTCAAATGAAAGATTTAAATTTACCCTAGTTTTTGGTTGCGTGAATGCAATGCACACTCGAGAAAAACCCCGCTCTCTCTAAACTACAGGTCATTACACGCTCTCCTTAAAATAATTTCATCCTCGAAATTGTTATTAGTAGAAGTTGTAGTTGAAAAGATTTAGATGCGATAACGAATTTGAGATGAGTAACTATACAAGATCCAGATACGATTAGGAATTTTAATTAAGGAATTAGTATTGAGAAATAACTATCATCTCCCTTTTAGTTAAGAATTTGAGATGAGTTACTATACAATAAGGAATTTTAGTTGAAGATCTATTATTCCACAGGATATATCAATACGAGCAAGTATGAATTACAGAAAGTAAAGGGTGTGGGAATGATATAGCCACAAGTGAGTCGAAGAGGCGGATTTATCCCGAACTTCACACTCTTGACAGTGCTAATCCCCGTTAGAGCGGTGCTGAAGCAGAACCTCCCGGGCGCCACCAATTGGCTCACTGTATTCTCCCTTTTGAGTCACCCCCAACAGATGAGCGTCGATTCACTCAGGATTGGTCTTGAAAGCGATCACCACATATTTACAAACTTCTCCGGAGCACACCACAAACAAGGAAACTTCCGGAGGAACCTTGACCACCTAGGCCACTTCACACCATTCCCAGGAGCACACCACAAAAGGAAGCTTCCGGGGGAACCTTAACCACCCAGGCCTCTTCACAACTCTCGGATTCGGGGTTCCGCAGACCCTTGAGAGGTTCGAACTCTGGGGTGTGTGCGAAGATCTCATCTTCCCAGTCTGCCCGCTCACACGATCCACGGTCTAGCTCGACGAACCCAAGTGACAAGAGACACAGCAGTTTATCCTCGTTCGGGCCACCTTGCGGTGTAATACCCTACTCCAGCTTTGTGGTGGATTGCCTCGAAGGGCTGAGGATGAACTAGTACAATGGTGGAACAGGCTCCAGAGGTGAGGTGTTCTTGAGCTCGATGAGGGTGGAATGGATTCGTGCCTCTCTCTCTCTCTCTCTCTCTCTCTCTCTCTCTCTCTCTCTCTCTCTCTCTCTCTCTCTCTGGAATCAATCCTTTCTATGGTGGTGGCTAAGTCCTATTTATAGTGGCCTTGGTACTCTTCCCAAAGGCGGGAAGGGATCCCACAACGGCCAAATTCAAAGGGGGACAACTAGTACAAGTTATCCTGACAAAAGTAGTCTTCGCCTGCAAAAGCCTCTGGTGGTGACGCTGAAGTGGGCTCCGTTATGACCTCCGCCCTGCCGTCTTGGCGGTCTTGGTCTTGTTGCACTGATATGAAAACCTTTGCTTGATTCCTCAGGACCCCGCGCCCACGCTTGCCTCCTTAGAACCAAAGAGGAAACTGGTACACTGCGCCCGCTGGCGCCCGCCTGGCCTTGGTCGTCATGGCTCACGTCACGTGAACCTCATGAGGTGCACCTTGCATAGATATCTCCACTCCTCGGGAGCCTGCCTAGTGAGGCCACCCCCAGGGAGGTCTTGGTGCCGTCCGCCTCGCGAGGCTTGGCCCCTCGCGAGGGTCTTGAGTGGTTGTTGTTGAAGCTGGGTTATACCAGGATGTTGATGGAGCCACGCCATGGGCCGCAGGCAGGCAAGTCTGGGCACCCCCAGTCCTAGGACACCGATAACAACCTTCTCAAAGATATCACCAAACCGTCTAGGAGTTCGCCTCCAGGAGTAATAACTCACGGGCTCTCACTCGAACAAACCGATGCGGGGAGCTCAAACCAATGCAACAAATGCAATGCAAGGTCAAGCAACAAATGCTCAACACACACTCTCAATCTCACAAGATGCACTCACAAAAGTAGGAGATAGAAGAGAGGGGATACAAGGGATAGAATCAACAAATGACTCAAAGATCCATCCACAAATCCCCCTTCACATAGAGGGCATATAGGGGTTTGGGAGAGGTGGTTTGTGGCTCAAAATGACGGTTAGAATGTGTGTGAACAGCCCCCAAACCAAATGGGGACGGAGTCCTTAAATAGCCAAACCCCAAAACTAGCCGTTGGGGCTCCAACGGGCACTTCCTAGACACCCCGTGCCCACAGGGGTTGAGACCCCGTGCCCACGGGGTACCTAGAAACAACTAGCAAGAGGAAACTGAAACATGCATAACTTTGTCATATGAACTCCAAATTCGATGATCTTGGGCTCGTTTTAATGCTATAGAAAAGCCCAAGGTCCTCACATAGATAACGACCCAAGATCAAAAAGAAAAAATGATGCAAATTATGCAAAGGTATGAGCTCTCTATACACGACATGATCAAGCTACTCGCCCAAAAGTCCCTCTTGATACGGCTATCAAACCTATAATCTAGTCTTCCACCAAGCACCATGAGACCGGAAAAACTAGGAAAACCTTGTTAAGGTATACTTTCCCTTGCACATTCCACTTGAGCTTGTTGATGACATTAATGCTTGCCTCAAGTTGGAATCCTTTTCTTGACCATAATCACTTGGTGATGATGTTCGAATTCCTTCCCCACATTAGGGAAGCCTTCAGTTAAGCACATCTTCACATGTACATAATCACAATGTGGACCGCAAGCTTCAAAGCATGTAACCTCCGGCTTCTCATCTTGCACTTGGACTCCCCAAACTCGATGACCATCACCACCTGATGTCATCATCACATAGGCTACTCGAAATCTTTCTTTTGATGCAAGCCCATGGGAAATACCTAACCCGCTTTTACATAGCAAACACATAGCGGGTTAGTTCACAAAACACAATCCACAATTACTTACCAGACCACTAGATCACTTGATCCCAAGTTGTGCAATGTTTGCGCTTTGTGAGTTGATCATCTAGATATAATCTTTGAGCTTCATCTTGGTCAACCAACATCTTTACTTCATGCACCAACTTGGTTTCTTGAAAGCCAGAATGAACTCTTCATTTCCCTTCATTGCTTCAATAGGAGATCCCCAAAGACTCTTTCATGACCATCTCAAATTTCACTATGAATATAATATTGGTCATCATTTTCTCTTCTAAGAACTCCATCATAATCTCTTGACAAGCACAATGAATTCTTTACTCTAGTTGCTTGCTTCAAGACTTGATCAACCGAGACCCAACACATGAGCTTACCATGATCTTGTCTTCAATCCAAAGCTTGAATTCTTCTCTTTGATTATTCTCTCAAGCTCTTGATTCTTATAAGCCTACATATGTCAATCTTTGAGACCATGTAATGAACTCCACCTTCAACAGATTTGGTTAGACATTAAAATCAATCTTGATGGCTTCAATAGAAATCCCCAAAGACCAACTTGAAACCTCACTACATATGGGACCTCGAGAGTCAAAAGCTAGGCCCTGTGAGCACGCGGGTTAGGGACCCCATGCGCACGGGGTATCCAGAGAGTTGACACTCAACTCCATGTGCACGGGGTTCAGGAGGCCCGTGCACACGATGTATATAGAGAGGGATACCATGAGGACTTCTTTTGATGTTTTTATGGCATTCTTCACAACAAATCCAATGCACTTCAAACATCACTACAGAACATATCTTCATATAAGATTCAATGCACTTGATGCTCCATAGGAATTGCCAATTAATACCAAAGCTTATACCAAATATATCTTCATATATATGGATTTCATCCTTGATTCCATCCAATATCATTGATGCACCGTCTATGGACAAAACCTTCAAATATATCTCTCTAAAAACATTAGTACATAGAGATTGTCATTAATTACCAAAACCACACTTAGGGGCTACATGCCCTTTCAAAATCCCTGTTGGTCAAGTCGATGATGAAATCCCTACTAACTTCATCCCATCTCCACTCGGTATTAGCAAAGGTTACAATAATGTAGTTGAGTTTTGATGCTTTGTCATACCTCACTAGCAAATATGACACTCCATCATATGTTGGGCGATCTACTTCTTCATATGACTTTACCAATGGTTTTCTTCTGGTGTTCCTTAAGTGACTAAATATGGTGTCTGAGGATTTCCTCATAGCATCCAGTCTTTGATTTTGGTGTTGTCAAACATAGATCCGTCCTCTCAACCATTGAGACATCTCACCTCTCACCATAAATCAGATGGATATCCTTTATAACTCTTCCAAATTTCCTCTAAGACGAACACATCCTCCTTTTGCCTCATCTCGATGTTATCCTATAGATAAGGTCGTATCTCCCTAACTAACAAGATTTCCTTTTTTCCTTGGTTATGAACTCAAACCAAAGAAGATTCAACTAATGTTGAATTTCTTTTATTATCCCTAAGGTATTTGTTGGCTAATTTACCGACTTCTGACTTAGTGCATCTGCTTCTACATTGGCCTTTTGTGGTATATGCTCAATACTCAAGTCATAATCCTTGATCCGTTCAATCCATCTCCTTTATCTCATGTTGAGTTCCTTTTGGATAAAGAAATATTCCATACTCCTATGACTAGTGTATAACATACATTTAGCTGCGTAGAGATAATGTCTCTCAAGTGACACTCAGTCATGGTAACACGTATGTATTATATTTTTGACTTATTTTGGAAAATTAAAGCTAAATCCTTCTCTAACTTATGGTTGTTTATCTCGTTGATACACTATTCTGCCCCATACGGATTCCTAATGGACACATACTTCCCTTCACAGTTTATCAGGGTTATATGGTTTGATAACCAGTCCATTCCTAGAATCACTTCAATCCTATTTAAGGTATCACAAAGAGATCTGCATAGTATACACAATCCCATATTGTGATGATCTGCTCCATCATGATATGAGTAACCAATATAGGTCCTCCTGGTGATTCAGTGATGATTGGGACCTTTCGAGGAACTATATGGAAGAAAGTGCAGATCACCAATATGTTGGTTGGAAACTAGGGAGAACAAAGAGTTTGAACCGGATTACATCAGTGAGAGGCAAGACATTATCAGCATCATACACGATCATATGAAGGTAACTCAGAGCAGTCAGAAGAGTTATGCTGATTTGAAATGAAGGAAATGGGAACCTCAGATGGAAGACTTAGTTTATCTTAAGAGTTAGTCCAACTAAAGGAGTAAGAAGGTTCAAAATTAATGGAAATTGAGTCCCAGATACATAGGACCTTTTCATATCTTAAGCCGTAAGGGAGCAGTAGCTTATGAATTGGAACTACTAGTTATGCAAAGTACTCAATGTGTTTCATGTATCACAACTTAGAAAGTGTTTAAGGCCACCGGAAGAACTACTGGCACACTAAGATATTGAGCTACAACTAGACTTAACCTATGTGGAACAACCATCAAAAATCATTGTAAAGAACTAGAAGAGGTTGAGAAACAAAGCCATTAAGTATTGCAAGGTACAATGGAAGACTACCCCAGTTTGAGAAACAACATGTGGGATGGAAGATGACCTACAGAGAGATTATCCTCATCTCTTTAGGTACGATCTTATAAATTCCGAGGATGGAATTACTTTAAGGAGGAGAGCCTGTAAGGTCCCGTAGTTTAGATAGAATGGAGATTTTTTTTCACTTGTGCATTGCATTCATGCATCTAAAAATGGGGAAATTTTAAACTTTCATTCTAAACTCGGTAAAAACCTTTAGAAATTAAACTCAAATGCGAAATTTAACATGACCTTTGCTCTTTTTAGAGATTCGGGTTCAATTGCATTATGATATTAAAGTGAAGTACTTGAGTGCTAAAATTACAATTCATTATGAATTGGAAATGCATTTATTATAATTCACAAATGATTAAGAGAAATTCAAAATTTATTAATAATTGAAATAATAATACAATGTCATTTTACAAAGAAAATAATACATAAACAATTCATCTAATTACGACCACTTAAGGAAAGAAAAACCTGAACTAAAACTATTTATTTCCTATACTATTCCTATCTAATCTTCAATATCTTGTAGATCTTCTTATTTTCAAAAACCGCAAAATAAACATTAAAATGTGGCAATTATTTTACGAGCTAGTACTTTGGATGTTGACAATCTTAGTCAAAATCCATTAGAGTAGTTCGTTGATTTAGTAGAGAGCCAACACCAAAGACCAAGTCAGAGAGCAACCGATCAGGTCAAATATGAGATAGTTAGCCAATGTAGCAAAACCAATAAGCAATAGAAGCAAGTCACCAAAGCCCAAATAAAGTACCAACTCCTTGTATTGCCAAAACCCTCAAAATTCACTGTATAATGTCATCAGTTGATCACCAACACTATAGTTTGTCTATTGTCAAAATAAAAATAGGAATTCGGTCCAAATTAAGTCCTAGGGGAATAAATACCAAGCCAATTGAGCCAGGTAACAAGTCCCTACCATTTAGCGACCTCGAGCTAGCTGAAGTACATATGTATCAAGGAGAGCCCGTGAACTCAAGTAGCTCACACAACAAGCATAACAGCAACTAGTCTCGCCACCACCATCACCAGAATATCCCATACCACCAGACCACACAGGCAGGACACAACTCAAACAGCTTAGTCACAAGCCATGTGACTGATAAGGACGAACTTGGAGCTATAAATAGAGATCCAGCCGCACCATCTCAATCTTTAGCAACACCTGGTACTTCTCTACCAAATCAGTGGGACCAAATTCAAACCAGGAAGATAGTGTGAAGCAATAAGCAGGAGGAGGCACACCTCAAGAGGCAAGTTCTACCAGAGTCCTCAAGACCAAGCCGAAAGAACCCTCAAGATTGCATAGTGTTGCTATGGCCTACATTAGTGTGTTTTTAGGAATTATTAGAGCATCTATAGTATCTTTAGATCCCAGTGAGAGCCTCAGACCAGCATCATAGGCAGACAAGACCAAGGAGCGTCTATTCTTAGTAGTTCTAGTAGAGAGAGAGAGAGAAGAGGGAAAGAAATACAAACATGAGAGAAAGAGAGAGGAAGCCAATGCAAGTGAGTATCCATTCTTCTTAGTTTTGAGGAGAGGAGAGATTATAGCATAGAAGAAATAGACCATGGTACAACACCATAACGATCTACAACAGCAAAACACATGCACGACACTTACACTTGGTATTTTTTTGCAATTAGGAACACCAGCATTCACCAACACTTGGCTAGTTATATTACTGCTTATATAGCAACAATAATTATACAACTATAACTATATGTGTGCGTACACATAACCAGAGTAATAATATAATTTGTAGCACAAAGTTAAATAGACTAATGGAAAGAAAAATGCTATAATAACTTAACTAAAACAATTAAGTATATAACAATGATACATCTCCATCGTATATATTTTTCCAAACTCGTTTGCCCTTGTTTTGGACTCTAATTTGCATGCTTTGAATGGAACTAACTCAGACTGATGTTGTTTTCAGCAGAATTGCCTTGGTGTTATTTTTGTGCAGAAATAAAAGTTCTCGGAATTACCTGAAAATCTACGGAGAATATTTTTGGAATCAATAAAAATATTGGCAAAAGAATCAACCGAGGGGGACCCACTGTCGGTTCAATATCCGGCGTATCTTGTAGTAGGGGTCCTAAGCTAGGCGTCTTGGAGCGATGGTAACATGGACACGGGGTTTTTACCCAGGTTCGGGCCCTCTTGATGGATGTAAAACCCTGCGTCCTACTTTTGATTGTATTCATATGGGGTATAGTGCAGAGTACATGTATCTACCACGAGATGATAGTAATGAATATGAGACTGTCCATTGACTAGCCTGGCCTCAGTTTATATAAGACACCGGAGGCCTAGGGTTTAGGATAGTCCTTGTCTTGGGCGCCAAGTCTTGTGGAGTCTTCCTTGTATGCGGCAGGGGTTGTCCGAACTGGCCCATGAGTATACGGCCATGGGGGTCCTCGGCCCAATCCAACTGATCGGGAGACGACGTGGTGAGTACCCCCCAGTCCAGGACACCGTTAGTAGCCCCCTGAACCGGTCTTCAAGTTGGGGACACTCCTTGATTCTTTCGAACTGTTCTTCACCATTGGTCGTTGGTCTTGAAAACTGGTTCAACAAATCTTCTCGTCTTTGATCTTGAGGATCGCCGAGGTGACTCCGAAGAGTTTACACGTCGGGTATCCGAGGAGCCCCTTTAAGTTTCCGGCCTTTATCAATGCCTTGTTATTTTTATGCCATACCTCGGGTTTGAAGTTGTTCCCGAGCGGCAACGTCCTCTTGCGTCCGAGCTCCAACGCCGGACTGCATTCGAGGTATCTGTAGAAGTCGAGCACCAACGCCGAACCGCTTCCGAGCTCCAATGTCAGACTATGTCCAAGCTCCAACACGGGACTATGTCCAAGCTCCAACGCCGGACTGTATCCAAGCTCCAACGCTGAACTGTATCCAAGCTCCAACGCCGGACTATGTCCAAGCTCCAACGCCGGACTGTATCCAAGCTCCAACGCCAGACTATGTCCAAGCTCCAACGCCGAACTGTATCCGAGGTGGTACACCACCTCGGCCATGGGCTGATTTTTATGAATTTAATTCCGAATTATGCAATGTAATCTCTGCCGAGATGTATAGCCAGTAGCCCTCAAGGTGCGTGTTGGCCTAATATCCGGGATGCGCCTGAAGGAAAAAATCAAACCGCTGACCCTAGTAGCCCCTGAGACTCAGGTCGATTCATAAAATTAGCCTGAGGATCAATTCCCAGCTCGGCAGCCTACTTAGGAATAGAAACGCGGTGTGGAAAGTCCTCGAGACTCAGGTTGGGTGCGACCGACCAACCTGAGGATTATAATCTCCTCAAAAACTATATTGCGCTTTAAATTTTCTGCATTGGATTGTCAATGCAGTAGCCCCCGAGACACTGGTCGGGTGGCAACACCAAATCAGGGGATCGATGTGCCCTTTTAATATTTGTAAATAATAAGCCCGAAGCCTAGTAGCCCCCGAGCCTTAATGCGGGCACGGGAGGCCGAATTAAGGATCGATATCCATAGTAAAATCACAAATTATGTGTAATGACTCTTTGTATCCAAGTACTTTACATCATTAACGCTCGGATCCGCATTGTACAAAACTTTGTTGACCGACCATCAGCTTCAACCTCCTCGGCCAGCAGCCGAGGAGTGTTTGTCCTACTTTATAAAGCCTTTATGAGGGCAAAGATTTATGGAAAACAAGGCAATCCGGCCATACGGTTTTATAAACAAAGGTACGCAGAGAGACATGTTATATTATTGTCTAACATAAGAAACATCGTCCAAAGAAAATAGTCCCGCTATCGGTTCCTTTCGTTGGGTTGTCATGCTAAGCATGATCATGAAACCTCAGCTCCGATCAATGTGGGAGGAAAATACTGAGAATTTAGTTCGGGGAAAGCTTCCAAACTCTGTGGTCTAAATGAACCCAAATATTCACTTTCATTGCGGCCATTTATAATCTGAAGGTGGCCCATCGTCGGCTTCTACCCCCTTGTAGATGCTATGCGGGGTGTTTCCGTAATAACAAAACAACCCTTAGCTGACGTCTCGGTGCCCGATGGCGGTTGTGTTGGCGGAAACAAGGCAATCAGATATGCGGGCTTTATAACTTTCACTTAGTCATAGGAGCTTAAAGTTGGGAGGCCAGCAAGTAGCCCCCCGGTTAGTGTTCGGCGACAGCCGAGGTCAAGACGTAAACACTTCGGCCAATGTTATGAATGACCCGTCATTTAATACAATCATCGGACCGCTGACCAGTTTATGCTTATTGTGACAGTCAGTTTTTGGCTTTCTCCACAGAGGTGCTTAACCATGCGAGCTGGAAGCACAATCGCAGTGGTTCTCTCTTTGCACACCTAGCCGAACAAAGCGGAACGTAGGAGGCAAGCACAGGAGCCGGGCAACCCAACTATTGATCGAAGACACATATCGAAACTGATGCATATATAGCAATATCCGAGAATTTTTGCTGAATCTCTAAAGGTGTTCGGCGTTGCACTGCGAGACTTATGCAGAAAACACACAAATAGTTGAAAAGTGCCATAGGATTGGAAAACCAAAAAAAAATGTCAGTAAAAACTCGACGTCTGAACTAGATCAATTGTTCGGTGTCAATCAGAAAATTGGTCTTAGAAAAAAAATTGTGCTTCTGTCGTGCTTTAACATGACACACCCTATCTCAAGACTTCAAGCGGGTCAACCTACGGCTTCAACCTCCTATCCCGAAGGCGGAATACTTCTCGTTAGGCCAGTTTAGCAAACTTTAGCGGCTTTGAGAGAGAAATTAGGCTCCCTGGCTATTGACCACACACTCGCGTCGAAAAAAGGAGTGATAGAAAAAAGACTTTGCAACGACTAAGAAGAAGAACACTTATTATAAAACAGCTCACATAAATTTAAGAGCCCCGAGTGACTTGGGTAAAAGAATTTTATGTATAATGATTGTATGTACCAAAGTACTTATATCATATTTGTGTTCACCCGAACTTTATACGCGTCTTAACCAACCGTCGGCTTCTCCCTCTTCGGTCAAGGACCGAAAAGTGTTATGTACTCCACCTGTCGAGAATATCGACTGTGTTTCCGATAACCAGGCAATCAGGCATAAGGCTGTAACAGACAAAGCGCGCTTAGGGAACTTATGCTATATTACCGACGAAGTGTAAGAAGCATCTTCGAAGAAAATAGTACCCCCACCGATACCTTTCTTCGGTTGCTCATTATTACTGTGAGACTTGTGCAATAGATTTTTTGTACTCACGAGTTCTGTTGTGTGCCGACCATTATTGAAAACAGTAAGAGCGCTAGCTTTCGGCTTCACCCAGTCTGAGGTCCGGCTCGGATGACCCGATCGTGACAATCGCAGAGGTGCTCCCTTTACTCCCTAGCCGAACAATCGGGAACGTAGGGGTAAACACAAGACCAAGGCAACCCAGCTTGCAAATCGCTTAAGTCAACATGGTGCATATTGTGGCGTAATACACGAACAAGGAACGAAACCGTACAAGTATAATCATTGCAAGAGGAAAGGCTTCATAAAGGAAGCCCCCAAGTAAACGGGGTATTTGAATTTGTGTGTCACAAACAAAGTTATGACAAGGATTTTTTTTACAAACAACTTTTTGCCAAAAAAGTATAATGCTTGGTCGAACCGAACAAAATTTAAAACTGAAAGTTTTTGAGCATGAAAGTGACTTAGCTAGTTAATGTGCTCGGTGTTGATAACGCGATTCGGGCTTGTGGCGGGACGAAGACGCCCATTGATCTGTGACAGATCTGACAAGATTCGCAGTCCTCGGCATGGCTGAGGTCCCTACCCCCAAGCCCGAGAAGTCCGAGCAAGGAGTTCGGCACTCCAGAGGAATGACACGGCTCGGCCGATGTGGTAAGGCGAAGCCCCCAGTCTAGGCGAGCTGGCGGAGTTGGTCGGCAACGTAACAATGAAGCCCCCACGCCAGTCGACCTGTTCGGCATGGTGGAGGTGAGTTTGATGAAGCGACGATGCTGTGCGGCCGATGTGGCGAGACGAAGTTCTCGGTCCAGTTAACATGGCGAAGCTATGATCGGTGGATGCCGAAGTCTCATGCAGGTCGGCTGGTGATGCCGAAGTGACCGCGTAACGCAGTCAAAATCGATTACCTGCACACATAAGACAGTGCAAGCAAAAAACAATAATAATTGAAAGAAAAAAATGCATAGTTATATATGCGAAGCGAATCATGAGGTAAGTTTGGCCTGTGCGCCCGGGTTGGTTCGACGGAGTGGCAATGCGGACCCGTCAATGCAGGTCGGCATGCGCGGGGCGACAACATCGGCCTGATATGATGTGAACTCATTGTGCGGAGGTGTCGGTCGGCACGATAGCTAGTTATCCTGCACACGCAAAGTAGCGCAAGGTAGAAAGAGAAAATGGTACAATTTAAATATTGTAAGAAATATGGTCAAAGGCGAAGTTGGTTTGACGGCATGACTACAGTGACAATGCCATGTTACGCGAATTCACCCAGCAGGCCGAGCTACAGACTAGAGCGACAGCAACACCCTGGAATACTCTGGGCGGCGCTCGAGTAATCTGTGTACATAAGATAGTACAAACTGGCATAGCCTATGTGGGTACAAATAACTTGTGCAACATAATTTTAACAAGAAAAATATAACATGAGTTATTTGGATGACAGACGAGGTGACTGCGGAATGGACTTCGCTTCAGTTAACATGCCGAAGCAACGCATCAGGTCGGCGTCCGAGCACATATGGATCCATCGTAGCCAAATCAATAGCCTCACGGGCGTACATGCCTATCCATCATTTATGCCACGCCTCCCTTTGTGGGCTATAGTACTAGTTTATTTGAAACTTCCTTTGGCTCACCTGATGATCTCACGTAGGTAAGTGGAGCCTTACTTACTATTGACAGGAATTGACTAATGGTAGTCTATCAGATCAGATTGGAATACATAGTAATAATATAATAATAAAACACTCCAAGTACTAGTGCTAGACTAGACTTCCCTTATTTTAGCCGATGCGTCTCCTCGGCGTGGACCAGGAAGGCTGCCATGATCGCCTTTGCTAAAGGCCGCCCTGCCACGGCCTGTAGTCCCTTGCCCCGCACGGTCGCATGCACTTTCTGGATGTTGATCGCTGATCCGCTGATCGGACCGCGGACGTTGCGTACAAACGCCGTCCGCACAAAATTTCTTCAATCCAGTCTCGGATAATTCTACAAATAAAATTTGCGTGGCGACACTAATAATTCTAAGAGAGATTAACCTATGAAAAAACAGATCTAGGTCGAAAAAATAGCACCTGATCTTCCCATCGATCCGCGACGAACACCCATCAGGCTCTCAATGAAAACACCAATGTCGGTTCAATATCTGGCGTATCTTGTAGTAGGGGTCCTAAGCTAGGCGTCTTGGAGCGATGGTAACATGGACACGGGGTTTTTACCCAGGTTCGGGCCCTCTTGATGGAGGTAAAACCATACATCCTGCTTTTGATTGTATTCATATGGGGTATAGTACAGAGTACATGTATCTACCACGAGATGATAGTAATGAATATGAGACTGTCCATTGACTAGCCTGGCCTCGGTTTATATAAGACACCGGAGGGCTAGGGTTTAGGAGAGTCCTTGTCTTGGCCGCCAAGTCTTGTGGAGTCTTCCTTATATGCGGCAGGGGTTGTGCGAACTGGGCCATGAGTATACGGCCATGGGAGTTCTCGGCCCAATCCAACTGATCGGGAGACGACGTGGTGAGTACCCCCCAGTTCAGGACACCGTCACCCACCTGCTGTCCACAAGGGTGGAGGGCGCACCCACCCCCCTATGGTGCGCCCCCTGCCTTGTGGGTCCCCTGGACCTCCACCGACCTCAACCCCCACTCCATATATTCACGTTCGGGGAGAAAAAAAATCAGAAAGAAGGATTCATCGTGTTTTACGATACGGAGCCGCCGCCGCCTCTTGTTCTTCATCGGGAGGGCAGATCTGGAGTCCGTTCGGGGTTTCGGAGAGGGGAAATCGACGCCGTCATCATCATCAACCATCCTCCATCACCAATTTCATGATGCTCACCGTCGTGCGTGAGTAATTCCATCGTAGGCTTGATGGACGGTGATGGGTTGGATGAGATTTATCATGTAATCGAATTAGTTTTGTTAGGGTTTGATCCCTAGTATTAACTATGTTCTGAGATTGATGTTGCTATGACTTTGCTATGCTTAATGCTTGTCACTAGGGCCCGAGTGCCATGATTTCAGATCTGAACCTATTATGTTTCCATGAATATATGTTTGTTCTTGATCCGATCTTGCAAGTTGTAGACACCTATTACAAGTTATGATCCCCATACCCCAAGGTGACAATAATTGGGATTCGTTCCGGTGATTACCGTAGTTTGAGGAGTTCATGAATTCACTAAGTGCTAATGCTTTGGTCCGGTTCTCTATTAAAAGGAGGCTTTAATATCCCTTAGTTTCCATTAGGACCCTGCTTCCACAGGATGGTAGGACAAAAGATGTCATGCAAGTTCTTTTCTATAAGCACGTATGACTATATTCGGAATACTTTCCTACATTATATTGATGAATTGGAGCTAGTTCTGAGTCACCCTAGGTTATAACTGTTGCATGATGAATGCCATCCGACATAATTATCCATCATTGATCCATTGCCTACGAGCTTTTCACATATTGATATTTGCTCATTTACTTTTCCGTTGCTACTATAACAATCACTACAAAACCGCCACTGTTACTTTTGCCACTGTTATCGTTACTTCTATACTACTTTGCTACTAAATACTTTGCTGCAGATATTAAGTCTTTCAGGTGTGGTTGAATTGAAAACTCAGTTGTTAATACTTGAGAATATTCTTTGTCTCCCGTTGTGTCGAATCAATAAATTTGGGTTGAATACTATACCCTCGAAAGTTGTTGCGACCCCCTATACTTGTGGCTTATCAAACAACACCTAAAGTGAGCAACAAGACTTGTATACTCAAATACACAGTTCAGAGTAAGCCATGAGTAGAAATTATTGTTGGATTGTATCTAAATTATATTTAAACTAAACATACAACACTGTCAGTATATAACAGAGACTAGTTAACACTTTACCTGAAGAATTCTTCAATATACACAACCACAAAGCCCCTAGCAAACAAGAACTACTTGCCAAGTCAATATGGATTAGAACCAATATAAGTGAGAACCAGGACCAACTCCACACTTAGTACTAACCACAAGCCTCACCAGAAACTTAAACCCAACTGAATTCAATTAAGTTCAGAGTTAACAGTAACATTCAGACAATTCAGAGTTAGACAGTAGGCATAGTAGTTCAATTTGAACTACTACAACATCTGACAGGCTTAGAACAATCCCAATAGGTAATAGAACACTCAAACAACACCAATGGATCATCACAGAGGAGGCCAAAATCAAACAGTAAGGGATGAACCCTAGATCAGAGGTAGGAGAGGGGGAAGAGCTCGTTGAGGAGAATTTGGAGCCGTAGCAGAAATCCGTCCACACCACGGCTGTTGTGTGACCACCACCATGTCCAAGCGATGCAGAAGAGCGCCGAGGACTGTTGGAGCACCACCACGATGACCGTGCACACAGACACAGTTACACCATCTCAAGGGCACCACCGCATGGAGACGCCACCCAGGGGCATCACCACGCCGCGATGAGCCACTAGTGGCGCTACGAGCACCTCACGGTGGCCGGAGCACCACCGGAGACCGAGGCAACTCAGGGCGAAAACCCTAGGTAACCAAGATCCCAAGGGATCGACAATAGGAGGAAGCCATCGAGGAAAAGATGCAGAAAGATTGATAGAGCGGAGCGAGGAGAGCAAGTGGAGGGCCAGCACGATGAATGGAGCTTGTCGGAATCAACCGGCGAAGCCGTTGGAGAAAGGGGATCATGCAAGCGAGCGAGTAACAGAGAGCTCGAGTGAGAAATATATATATATATATATATATATATATATATATATATATATATATATATATATATATATATAGAGAGAGAGAGAGAGAGAGAGAGAGAGAGAGAGAGAGACTAACCACGCGGGAAGTCGACATAGACTCATGTCCCTGTTTACCAAAGCCAGGCCAAGCTAGTTGGGCCAAGCCAGCCCATTAACCCCATTTACCCAATAAAAATTTTAACAAATAAAATTGTAAATAATAAAATACAAAAAACACTATAATAAGTCCAAAAAGTATATAAAAATATTTCACTTTACCAGAAAATATTTTTAATTTAATGGAACTAAATTTATAATTTTTAGACTTAAATATTAAATAAGGAAATATTTAATAATTCTAGAAATCAATCTAGATGTTCATTAATTCCAAAACAACGATTCTACTCTAATAAAAATAGTTTCACAAATAATAATTAATTATAAACTTGTTAATTCTAGAAACAAGAGTTGACAATAATCTGAATTAAAGAAAATCCTTTAACTAAAACACTAATAACGCAACACAATGGTTAGAGGGGAGCAAAATGATCTCATGTATGTATAATAGCATCTTGCAGAGTTTCTTGCAACACTACTCCTTATCGGACTATATGTCATTTTTAGAACCCGAGGCAAACGTAAGTCTCAAAGCCTCGAGTTACACCACCTATCAATCACAAGGCAAGTGCATACCTTGCATATCCTTTGTTTATGCTTTCGTAAAAGCATCTTTACAAAATTCCCTGCTTATATCTATTCATTGCATTAAATAAAATTATGTTTAGTACTATAAATTATGGTGGGTGATGGAACTCACGATGGTTACACGGTGGTAGAGTACCATTACACCGGGTTTAATAACCAGAGTCAACAGATCTTCTAGCGCCGAACTGATAGCGCTGGCCACAAAGCCTGGAATGGGACATGCGAGTAAGTACTTTTCCTCATACTGATGTACCCTCGCACAGGTTATCGCCGTGGGGCATCAATCCGTGAGCCAGTCCACGGAGCTGTACATCCCATCGACAATGAGTGCCATTAAGAGCCTTTCGGCAGGGGGCCGTCAATCCTCTATCGCCAGAGCGATGCAAGCTCATCGGTTACGGTGCCATAGAATCCCTACATGTTGCTGATTTTGGGCAAAAGATGGAATACCTCTCGAGCCATGGGGGGCAGAGGCATTGGTAAACATGGACGAGGGAAAGACTCGGATCTTAGACCCAGCCACGCATCATGGATGTGCAAGGTTACGAACCAGGAAAAAGGGCTAAGTTAATCGTTTATGGCTAAAGTAGCGCAGCTCTGCAGAGTGTATTGAGTTGTGGCTTGTCACTTCCTAATCTAGGAAAGATTTGCGAACGCGACGGGAAAGGAGTCTATCGGAGACTCTAGCAACCATAACATGACATTCCGTGCATTTGGATATGCATTGCCATGAATTGAATGTTGTTGCCTTTTCCTTTGTCGGTGACGTTGTGCTATTGAACCAGGGAAGAAGAAAGATAGAAGGGAACATTTCTTCTTGCTTGTGGCGTGCCAAGCATAGTGATTTCAAGTTAACCATGTAAATTATGTTGGGCTATCTCACCCAATTTATTTTCTGAATTTGCTTGCTTAAATAAGCAAATCGGTACTATATATAATATTTTTTTTGTATATAATAATCTGATGTATGCAACCATTAGATGGTTGAAAACAATATAAGATGGAACTGCATGGTCGCTTTTGGATGAAATTTATGAAATGGCCAAAATATGACGTAAAAGAATATTAAACAAAATATCGTGTCAAGATTTTCAGGTAACAGACTGCCTCCTGAGTTTTTGTTTCTTCTGAAGAATTTGCTTGCTTAAATAAGCAAATTGGTATATGTTAATTTGATGTATGCAACCATTGAATAGTTGAAAAACAATATAAAATAGAATTGCATGGTAGCTTTTCAATAAAAATTATTACATGGATAAAATGATACAAAAGAATATTAACCAAAGTACGCATAGAAATAACAACAAAGCCCTATTATTTGGAAATATGAAACGTTAATAGATCATGCTTAAGTACATATATGATTAACCACTGGAATATATGGCTTTGTTGCAATGCATGGGCATTTTTCTAGTTCTACGTAAAAAATGATAGTAGAATCTATAAATTTTGTTCAGTTTATTTATTAAGAAGATGCTCCTCCTTATTTAGCGAACAAATCGAAGAAAAACGTGCACGCTCCTTTTGCATCGCACGATTACGGGCGACGTGGCGCCGTGTGCTCCACCCACATCATCATCATCTCGTTTGACCCGGCACCCAGGCGGCTCGTCGTCAGTTCGTCCCTCCCTCCCTTGTGCTGTGCCATCCCGAAACGTAACTGAAAAATGGCGAGCGTGACCTCGAGGTGCTCCGGCCTCCTCCTCCCGGACCTGCAGCCGGGCCTCGCGGGACTTCGCAGCCGCTCGCGTCCGCCTTCTTCGCCCCGCGTCAGTCTGCGCGGGGGCCGTCGCCGGCCGAGAACCCTGTCCTGCGTCGCGCCGCCCGACTCCGCGGAGCCGAAGACGGTGAGTCCTCGTGGCATGCTCAAACTGATTTGGGGCAGTGGATAGACTAGCTAACTCTTCTTTAGCTTTGTGGTCATAAAAACAGAAGTAAAAATTTCAGTCAGATAGCAATATAGCATGAACTGTGAAGTCATTCCTGCTCCCCTTGCTTCCACAGGACGAGCAGAACGTCAAAGCTGAGCTGGGTGAAGAAAAACCTCAGCCAAGCATCAGCAGCAGCAGCAGCACGCCTCAGGAGGCTGCTGCAGAGCCACCTGTTCCGGACAGGGGTCTCAACCGAAGGATAGCTGTGCTCACCACTCTTGCTGCGGTGGGCCTATTTGGATCTCAGAGGCTCCAGCTTGGCGGGTTTTCTCTCAAAGATCTTGCTGCCAATGCTGTGCCATACGAAGAGGTTAGCCTTTCTTTCCTTTGCAGCAAGGAGTTTTCTGCTCATCCCTACACTGAACAAAGAGATGACTGATGCATAATGTTCAGCTAAATGTCAGCAGCAAAAAGAAGTTTCGCTGCCATTTTGTATATACTACAGATAGGGTCATTTAGTTATTAGATTTGATGCTTCCAGTTGCAGTATGTGAACAACTAAGCATGATCCATTGCAGTTCAGATCATGGTAGGGTTACAACCCATTGCAATGGAAAAATTTGCAATAGATCCAAGAAAATTCATCAGAACTGCACATAATTGCAGCCATGCTTCATTTCGTCAAACTTCATCGGAATTTTCTATGAATCAATGTATAACATTAAACTCATCTAGTTACTGTCATGGGTCTCTACCTCCGCAAAGTCATGCGTAAAATTCAGCATATTAAGTTGACCATGTAATCATTGTTCATCCGCCCTTTTGTCCGTTAATCCAACAAATGCGCTCTATCTGTAATGTTTGTGTTACTCAATTTGCAAGATGTTGGCTTTTCTAGAGAAGATGGCAGAAAATGATGGGTTTATTTATCTGCGGTTCATTGATTTGTACTTCTTTATGTGAAAACCTGCTGCGGTACGAGGTGCCCATTGGTAAACTAGTACTCATAAGTTCTGTGTACTTGATGAATAGCTTTCATGTCAAATTGACAAGCAACCCTATTATGATTGAACCTCATCTTTATATGGTTTCACAAACTGCTTCTTTCGCATACTTTTTCTTTGAATTGCATGCATGTTCGCCTTCAAAATCTAATTCACCTGATAAGTGCATCTACAGGCTCTCTCAAATGGCAAGCCCACTGTTGTCGAATTTTACGCAGACTGGTGTGAAGTTTGTCGAGAGTTAGCTCCCGATATTTACAAAATTGAGCAACAGTACAAGTAAGTTACCTTCAACATTTTTAGCTTCTCTATATCCCATAGAAATGAGAACTATGATTTGGTTCCTTCACTGAAGAATTGATGTGTATTTCTTACTGATCCTAAAATATGCACCTTCCATGGAATACAACTTTGTAGCTGGACAGCTACACTAATCCTGTATAAGTGCGTGCAATATCATACACTTGTCTGGCTACAGAATACTAAAGTTCTGGATTAATTAATTTACTAATGTATTTTCTTCCTTTAAAGTACTGATGGACCACAGTTCATTAGCGAGTCTAGAAGTCAATAATTCAATTCTGGTCTGCATCCAGGTGCATATGCATATATGTGCATTTATGCATTTCAACTTTTTAGAAATAAACATAAATGTTCATTATGTTATAAGAGTAGTACTCCCGGTTCCGGTAGTAAAATGCTTGCTGTAATCTCCATATCTGAAGCCATTGTATCAACAATTTGGACACAAATACAACTACTGACTGAACCAATGAACGCATTCAATGTTTCTTTAGATGTTAGTTAACTTGTCTTAACAATTCTTTGTAGGGACCGTATCAACTTTGTCATGTTGAATGTCGACAATACAAAGTGGGAACAAGAGCTTGATGAGTTTGGGGTAGAAGGTATTCCTCATTTCGCCTTTCTGGATAAGGAAGGAAATGAGGAAGGCAATGTTGTTGGGAAACTTCCAAGACAATATTTTCTCGACAATGTGGTTTCTCTGGCTTCTGGTGATCCAACAATACCTCATGCACGAGCCGTTGGTCAATACTCGAGCGCAGAATTCAGAAAAGTCCATCAAGTTGCTGATCCCAGAAGTCATGGCTAGTAATAGCTCTTCGTCGCTACCAGTTTCAGCATAATGCCAAGACTCATGGACAAGTAGGCCTTATTCTCTCTTGAAGAAGTATAGTCCAAGTACTAGAATGTCTATTGTCCTTTTGCAGAAGAAGTTCATATAGCAGTTGATCATTAGTACATGATGTCACCAGATTTAGTGAAATAGTTATACATATCTTTAGCAATGTCCTTTTGAGGGCTATTGATGTTGAAATATAGCTCTTTACAAAGATAGCAAAGTAGGTTACCATAACCTGTCAATTTCTAGTATGCACTTAAATAATGTCTTGCTGACAAAACCACAGAAGCTTTTATGGAGGCTAGATTTTCACCCAACTTAATATAAAGAGTTCAAACAGCTTGGTTTTACACATCTGTTACCTGATGTTTAATGATCATCTGGTCTTTTGTTGCCCCTGACACTACTGGATTTATTTTCGATCTGATTCCTGCAGGATGCCAATATAGGTTACGCATTTGAGTCTTGGAGCCAAGAAGTGGGCGTTAGGCAGAGCTGACCGAGTGCAGAAATCACATTTAAAAGAACAACAGGATCAGTGCTTCGTGTATATGATTGTGGCATTGTGCAAGTGGATTTCTGATTCAGGCGTTTGGCTAGAACAGTGAGCTGCTAGTGACTACGAGAATCAGTGTATTGTGTACAGTTGAAACAGATGTATGCTACGGCCACGAGAATGTACTGGTGTTAGTAAACATTTTTTAATACAGTACAGTAGTAAAACTTATTGGTATTTATCTTTTTGCAAGGAGGCTCCAAGAATTGGTACGATATCGTATATTTCTGATTCTCTTGAGCGTTGGCTCCTGCACTGCTCTGGCTTTTAGTGGGTTGGGCGCGCAGGCTGTTTTGGCAGGCTGGTGTTATACTAACAAGAAGAGATATTAGCAAAAGTAGATGACCGCAATCCCTAACTGCAACTCTTGAGTGTTAACTCCTGCACTGTTCTTCTGTCTTAAGTGTTTTCTTTTTTTTTGAGACAACAGGCATTCTCTGTCGATTTCCATTAGAGAAACCGGCAAGATTATGTATTACTCACTCCGTAAAGAAATATAAGAGCGTTTAGATCGTGATCTAAACATTCTTATATTTCTTACAGAGGGAGTAATAGATTGCTGTGTCTTGTGTGCATTAGTGTCTCACTTCCCCAGTTTTGCCACGCCACCACAGTTGGCTTCCCCACTTGCAGAACCTAAATATCCAACCTTTACAGCGAGCGAGTAGGAAAAGTAGTGGGCTGCAGTCCCTCAAGAAAAACGAGAGCAGAAACTCCTTTACCTGCCTCTCGAACCTGCTAGGAAAAAACTCAAGGTTTGACATCTCCAACATTATAGTTTTCAAAATGTAGTTTTGACCGTTTTTCTTGTATGAAAAATGAGAGCAGACATTCATTTACCTGCTCCTTGAACTATTATTACGAAAAGACTCAAGGTTTGAAATAAACATAGTCTTCAAAATGTAACTTTGACTTTGTTTCTTATATGAAAAGCGATAGCAGACATTTCCTCTACCTGCCCCTTGAACGTACTCTCTCCGTCCGGAAATACTTGTCGGAGGAATGGATGCATCTAGACGTATTTTAGCTAGATACATCCATTTTTATGCATTTCTTCGACAAATATTTCCGGACGGAGGGAGTATTAGGAAAAGGACCGGGGCTTCCACATAGGCGTAGTCTTCAATATGTATTTTTTTCTCGAATATGCACGAGTGTGCATATCATATATTAAAGAAGGAAAGGCATAGAAAGCCTTGAGCAGTCATACACAAAGGTGTGACAAACACCATGTACAACTCCACCTCACGCATGGTCGTGCACGACCGCATCCGCTAACTAGACTACTACTCCCCACTCGTCCACCTAGCTAAGCCTGCAAATACAGCCTTGACATTGCCTTTGAAGAGCCCAGCCATCGACCAGCTTCTACCCTCGTTCACAATTCTCTTGATCAGTTGACTAGCAGATGGCGAAGCACCATCGAAGACAATCGCGTTTCTATGCTTCCACAACTCCCACAACGTGAGAAGCAGAATAGCGTGCAGATCCTTCCTTGCCACGTTAGCAGTCGCTAGCTTGTCACAAACCCACGGCTTGAGAGCATCCTGCGTAGATGGTGCCCACTCTGGCTTTCCCAGAGCCGTACAAATCGCCACCCAAATCTCACGGGCGAAGACGCATGTCAGCAACACATGATCAATGGTTTCCTCCTCCTGATCACACAAAGGGCAATTGACCTGATGTGGCAGCCCCCTCCTAGCTAGCCGGTCCGACGTCCAACATCTGTTTCGCAGGGCCAGCCACGTGGAGAGTTTGCATTGAGACGGGGCTCTCGATTTCCACGTTAACTCCGCGGAGGGAATGACCTCCCTTCCCCAGAACTTCGCTGCGTACGCAGATCTCACAAAGAATTGTTCCGTCGGCTCCCAAGACCAAACTATCCTGTCCGAGTCACTCTCCACCGGTTCCCACGCCTGAACCCGCTGCCATAGCTGTAGGAACTGTTGCAGTGCCACCAAAGTTATGCTGGGACCAAGGCAAGCTGCCCAGGACCCGTCCATCCCCACTTGGCCAAGCATACACGTCTGCCTGATCCGGCGTGGCACCAAGTCATATACCGTTGGCGCAAGCTCCTGAATCCTCATCCCGTCCAGCCATCGATCTTCCCAAAATAGTGTGTTCATCCCGTTGCTTACCCTGCACCTAGTAGCCACTTGAAAGATTTGCATCGCCTCAGATGGAACTTTGATTTTGAATTCACTCCAGGGTCTACTCCTATCCGTCCTTTGCAACCATGGCCATTTGGCCTGCATTGCTATGTTCATCCACCTCAAGTTAGGCACACCTAGCCCTCCTGCCCATTTTGGGGTACACACGGACTCCCAAGCCACCGCACAATTTCCTCCATTAGCCTCCGCTCTCCGGCACCAAAGAAATCCTCGACAGATCTTGTTCATGGCCGTTAGTGTTTTGGAAGGAAGGTCCAAATCCATCATCGCATGGATGGGCATTGCACACAGGACCGAAAGCACCAATGTAAGCCTACCGCTCTTCAGCATGAGGGTCGCCTTCCACCTTGGCAAACAATTTGCCATCTGATCCACCAGGCACTGAAGCTGAGCCGCTGATTGTTTCCTTAGGGATAGAGGCAACCCAAGGTACTTCACAGGGAAAGATCCAACTGGACACCCCAGTTGTTGACTCGCAAAAGCAATGCTCTGATCCGAACATCTTATCGGTAGTGCAGCCGATTTGTTCATGTTAATGTGCAAACCCGAAGCCTCTCCAAATAGGTCAAAAATACATTTGCAGATAGCGAGGTCCATAGGCTCCGGCTTGGTAAATAAGACGACATCATCCGCAAAAATTGAGATCCTCTTCTTCATCCCTGATGCCGCCAACGGCTGCAAGAACTTACGCTGGGTAGCCCACTCAAAGAGCCGGTGCAGTGGCTCCATAGTGAGAATGAAAAGCATTCGTGAGACGGGATCACCCTGCCGCAAGCCCTTGCAGTTGTAAATAGTTCCACCCGGGTCACCATTCACCATGATGCGTGTAGTGGACGTAGCTAGGATTCCACACACCCATGATCTCCACTTGGCGCCAAAGCCTAGCTGCTCCATGACTTCCAGCAGAAAGGGCCATTGAACCGAGTCGAAAGCTTTGGAGATGTCGAGCTTCAAGAGCACAGTAGGGTTCTTCAACGCATGCAAGCGCCTGGCCATGCTTTGAACTAGCATGAAATTATCGTGCAGTGATCTACCTCTGACAAAAGCGCTTTGATGATTACCAACCAAGTTTGGCAGCTCCAACACGAGCCTGGAGGCAAGCACCTTCTCGAAGATCTTGACTACCCCATGGACCAAGCTGATGGGCCTGAAATCTCCCACATCTAAAGCACCCTCCTTCTTCGGTAAAAGGGAAACAAGGGATTTATTGATTGTCGCCAACCCTCTCACATCACCATTGTAAAGGCATGTCATTGCTGCCATGAAGTCCTCCCTTATGATATGCCAACAAGTGGCATAGAAACGGCTCGTGAATCCATCCGGCCCCGGTGCTTTATCCGGAGGCATTGACTTAATCACCTTCTCTACTTCCTCCATGGAAAAGGGCTCCTCGAGATGCGCAAGATCCAGCCGTGGCAAACCAAGGGCCTCCAGGTTAAGCGCGTGCCTCCTCATTTCACATGAGCCAAAGATCTCACTATAGTAGTCGTCCACCGCAGCCGCCCCACTGTCCTGGCCTGAGAAGATGTTCCCATTGTGCCGGACCATCCTGATGATGTTCTTTCTCTGTCGATGACTTGCTTGTTGGTGAAACAACCTGGTATTGCCATCCCCCTCTCGCAGCTGCAGCAACCTCGACCTCTGCCGAGCAATAGAGCGCTCAAGAGAGCACAAGCCCAGCAGCTTCCTTTTCAGGCACTTACGTAGCCGCAGCTCGGCCTCAGAAAGTTGGCGATCATCCATGGCGATATCCAGGCGATTAATTACCTCTAGAGCAATGCGAATTTGCAGCTTCACATTGCCAATCCATTTGTCACTCCACCTCTGGAGAGCCCGGGCCGTGGCTTTCAACTTATCATGCAACATGAGGTAAGCATTTGACGCCATCGGAACTCTTCTTTCTTCTATTAATACTTTCAATCTTATAAGAACTGAGTAGTTACAGAATAATCATCACAAATATGATGATATTATCAGAATTCTGACTACATACGTGCTTTCTAGTGTGATACTGCCTCCTGTCCAAAACAGATGACGATGTGGTACTCAAAGTTTTGCATTTTCAGTCTTCATATTTAGAAAAGTCAAGGTTTGACATAAATATATAGTCTTCAAAATGTTTCATTGACCTTTTTTATGTTAATATTTTTAATTCTTTTAAGAACTTAGTATAGTTATTATTGATAGCCAATGTTACAGAACCCGGATTGCATGCTTTCTAGTATGATAACACCTCCGTTCCAAAACAGGCGATGACATCCTAAAGTCTGTGTAGTCAATGTTCTAAATTATGACTCTCCATATATCAAGGGGAGAGTATTTTGGATATTAAGTTTCTTTTTCAAGGACAATGCTGGAGTTATGTGTGTCAATATATTAAGGTAGAAATGAAAGGTCAACTTACAAGAGCTCGGACGGCACTGATGATGTACATTTTTTATTATGTTTGAGGTGCTTTGTACTTCCAATGAACATTTATAACAGATCTGAAATATTTTCGCGAAAAGAAACAACCCAAGATGCTTGCTACGGGCGGGGCCTGTTTTGAACGGAGGGAGGGAGCATTCTCGAACATTTCTATAACTTTCCAATATATTTCTCCATGATTGAAGAAAAAAAACATGGCTGAGATATATAATCCTGATAGAGTGTGTGTGTGTTGAAAGAAGAAGAATTTTATTCATGTACTACGTACTACTTAATTTTACTCCGGGGCATCCCCAAGCTTAGGCTTTTGGTTGTCTTTGAATTTACCTTGGGGTGCCTTGGGCATCCCCAAGCTTAGGCTCTTGCCACTCTTTATTCCATAGCCCATCAAATCTTTATCCAAAACTTGAAAAATTCACAACACAAAACTCAACAGAAAATCTCATAAGCTTCGTTAGTGCAAGAAAGCAAACCACCACTTTAAGGTACTGTAATGAACTCATTCTTTATTTATATTGGTGTTAAACCTACTGTATTCCAATTTCTCTATGGTTCATACCCCCCGCCCCCCCCATACTAGCCATAGATTCATCAAAATAAGCAAATAACACACGAAAAACAGAATCTGTCAAAAACAGAACAGCCTATAGTAATCTGTAACTTTCGAGTACTTATGAAACTCTAAAACTCCTACCAAAATAGGAAGTCCTAGGCAATTTGTCTATTAATCTACTGCAAAAAGAATCAACTTAAAAGCACGTTTCTGTGATTTATTAAAATTATTCTCGTGCGCACAAAAATTTCTGTTTTTCAGCAAGATCAAATTAACTATCACCCAAGATGATCCTATAGGTTCTACTTGCCACAAACACTAATTAAAACATAAAACCACATCTAAACACAAGCTAGATGAATTATTTAATACTAAACAGGAGCAAAAAGTAAAGAACAAAAATAAAATTGGGTTGCCTCCCAAAAAGCGCTATCGTTTAACGCCCCTAACTAGGCATAAAAGCAAGAATAGATCTAAGTATTGCCATCTTTGGTATTCAATTATTCAATAGAACACTTATAACCCTTATGAGTTTCCTTCCTTTTAATGATCAAATTCCTAGACAAGAAATCAAGAAATTCATTTGTAGCAAAAGGTTCCTTAATGATAGCGAAAAAGTTGGGATGAACACTTATTGATTTAAGATCCGCATTTTCCTTGCTATAAGATTAACCCTTATTTTTAGGAACATACATCAATTTGGCAATTTTGGTAGGAGAAGTTGGAGTATTTTTCACGAATGAAAAAGCAGACCCCAAGTTGGTAATAATATCCTCAAGTTTACCGATTCTTGTAGAATCTTGATCTTTTCTTTCGTTAACTATAGGTTCCTTCTCTTTAAAAAATTTCAAAGTAATTCCAACCTTAGATCCATATTGGGTAATTTGGTTGTGGATCTTTTTATCCAAATTTTAATTAACTCAACAGTGGCAACTTTATTTTCAATAATTTCAAGCCTTTGCATCACATGTTCCAAAGTTAAAACAGTTCCATTAACAAAAGAGGTGGTGGACCAAACAAATCTAACATAGCATTATAAGCATCAAAAGTATGGCTTCCCAAGAAATTCCCTTCGGTAATGGTATCAAGAATGCATCTATTCCAAGGAGTAATGCCTACATAAAAATTGCGAAGAAGAACGGAAGTAGATTGCTTCCTAGTAGATCTATTTTGAGCATTGCAAATTCTATGCCAAGCATCTTTTAGATTTTCTCCCTCCCTTTGTTTAAAATTAAGAACTTCATGACCGGGAGTACTAAAAATGATAGAAGGACTAGCCATGGCGACGGAATAAATGATCTAACACACGAGCCCACAAAAAGGCAAGCGAAAAAGAGGCGAACGGGAAAGAGAGGGCGAATAAAGCGGCAAGGGTGAAGTGGGGCAGAGGAAAACGAGAGGCAAATGGCAAATAATGTAATGCGAGGGAGAAGAGTTTGTGATGGGTACTTGGTATGTCTTGACTTGTGCAAAAACCTTCCTGGCAACGGCGCCAGAAATCCTTCTTGCTACCTCTTGAGCACTGCGTTGGTTTTCCCTTGAAGAGGAAAGCGTGATGCAGTAAAGTAGCGTAAGTATTTCCCTCGGTTTTTGAGAACCAAGGTATCAATCCAGTAGGAGGCTACACGCAAGCCCCTCGTACCTACACAAACAATCAAGAACCTTGCAACCAACGCGATAAAGGGGTTGTCAATCCCTTCACGGCAACTTGCAAAAGTGAGATCTGATAGAGATAATAATAAGATAAATATTTTAGGTATTTTTATGATATAGATTGAAAATTAAAGATTGCAAAATAAAGTAGATCAGAAACTTATATGATGGAAAATAGACCCGGGAGCCATAGGTTTCACTAGTGGCTTCTCTCAAGATAGAATAAGTATTACGGTGGGTGAACAAATTACTGTCGAGCAATTGATAGAAAAGTGCATAGTTATGAGAATATCTAGGCATGATCATGTATATAGGCATCACGTCCGCGACAAGTAGATCGAAACGATTATGCATCTACTACTATTACTCCACACATCGACCGCTATCCAACATGCATCTAGAGTATTAAGTTCATAAGAACAGAGTAACGCATTAAGCAAGATGGCATGATGTAGAGGGATAAACTCAAGAAATATGATATAAACCCCATCTTTTTATCCTCGATGGCAACAATACAATACGTGCCTTGCTGCCCCTGCTGTCACTAGGAAAGGACACCGCAAGATTGAACCCAAAGCTAAGCACTTCTCCCATTGCAAGAAATATCAATCTAGTAGGCCAAACCAAACTTATAATTCGAAGAGACTTGTAAAGATAACCAATCATACATAAAAGAATTCAGAGGAGATTCAAATATTTCTCATAGATAAACTTGATCATAAACCCACAATTCATCGGATCTCGACAAACACACCGCAAAAAGAGCTACATCAAATAGATCTCCAAGAAGATCGAGGAGAACTTTGTATTGAGATTCAAAGAGGGAAGAAGCCATCTAGCTAATAACTATGGACCCGAAGGTCTATGATAAACTACTCACAACTCATCGGAGAGGCTTTGGCGTTGATATAGAAGCCCTCCGTAACCGATTCCCCCTCCGGCGGAGCGCCGGAAAAGGCACCAAGATGGGATCTCATGGGTACAGAAGGTTGCGATGGTGGAAATAGGGTTTCGTGGTGCTCCTGGATGTTTTTAGGGTATGCAAGTATATATAGGCGAAGGAAGTCGGTCAGGGGAGCCACGAGGCGCCCATGAGGGTGGGGGCACGCCCACCCCCCTAGGGCGTGCCTCCCTGCCTTGTGGCTTCCTCGTTTGCTTCTTGACGTCCACTCCAAGTCTCCTGGATTGCTTTTGTTCCAAAAATGACTCTCCCGAAGGTTTCATTCCTTTTGGACTCCGTTTGATATTCCTTTTCTGCGAAACACTGAAATAGGCAAAAAAATAGCAATTTGGACTGGGCCTTTGGTTAATAGGTTAGTCCCAAAAATATTATAAAAGTATATAATAAAGCCCATTAAACATCCAAAACAGATAATATAATAGCATGGAACAATCAAAAATTATAGATACGTTGGAGATGTATCAAGCATCCCCAAGCTTAATTCCTGCTCGTCCTCGAGTAGGTAAATGATAAAAACAGAATTTTTGATGTGGAATGCTACCTAGCATAATTCTCAATGTAATTTTCTTTATTGTGGCATGAATTTTCAGATCCGAAAGATTCAAGACAAAAGTTTAATGTTGACATAAGAGTAATAATACTTCAAGGTATTGGGATCATTGCAGAAATTAAAAGTTTTCTGCGCATCACCAGGATCAATCTATGGAGAGACTAGCAACGAGAGAGAGGGGAGTGCATCTTCATACCCTTGAAGATCACGAAACAGAAGCGTTGCAAGAACGCGGTTCGAGGAGTCGTACACGCAGCGATTCAGATCGCGGTCGATTCCGATCTTAGCATCGAACAACGGCGCCTCCGCGTTCAACACACGTGCAGCCCGATGACGTCTCCCGTGCCTTGATCCAGCAAGGATGAGGGAGAGGTTGGGGAAGAAAACTCCAGTAGCAGCACAACGGCGTGGTGATGGTGGAGCAGCGGCTCTCCGGCAGGGCTTCGCCAAGCTCAAACGGAGGAGGAGGGAGTGTTGGAGAGGGGGAGGGCTGCGCCTTGGATGAGGTGCTGCTGCCCTCCCTCCTCCCCTCTATTTATAGGGTGAAGGGGGAAGGGGGACGGCCCCTCTAGATGAGATATAGAGGGAGGGCGGTGGCCAACGGGAGGGGGCTTGCCCCCCAAGCCAAGGGGGGCGCCCCCTTTAGGCCTTGTTTGGACGTGAGGGTGGATATTTCCAGGGAAAGGATGACCATGGTGGAATATTCTTTGTCAAATTAAAATCCCGGGGAAAATTCAGATGACCCTTTGGGCAGGAGCGAGGGGAGCGCTGGGAGCGAGCGAGGGGTGGGCGAGAGCGAGGCGCCGCGAGCGAGCGAGACAGGGAATTGTCTCCCGATGTCGCGAGGCATGGATCTATCCCGGGGATATGGCGGGGATCGGGCCGAGAAAACCTCGGGGCTTCGAGGGTCCAAATGTCCACACAGCTAGCCCAGGCCAGGTTTTCCCGCGTGGGCTTTGCACCCGGGGAAGGGGCCAGGATCCCGGGGGGATCCCTGTGTTACCAAACTAGCCCTTAGGGTTTCCCCCAAAACCTAGGCGCATGCCCCCTAGGGGGGATGGCGCCCTGATGACCCACAAGTATAGGGGATCTATCTAGTCCTTTTGATAAGTAAGAGTGTCGAACCCAACGAGGAGCAGAAGGAAATGATAAGTGGTTTTCAGTAAGGTTTTCTCTGCAAGCACTCAAATAGTAGGTGATAAATAGTTTTGTGATAAGATAAATAGTAACGAGCAAAAAGTAAATAAAGTGCAGCAAGGTGGCCCAATCCTTTATGCAGCAAAGGATGAGCCTGGACAAATTCTAATAATGAGGAAGGAGCTCCTGAGGACACATTGGGAATTATCGTCAAGCTAGTTTTCATCACATTCATAAGATTTGCGTTCGGTACTTTGATAATTTGATATGTGGGTAGACCGGTACTTGGGTACTGTCCTAACTTGGACAAGCATCCCACTTGTGATTAACCCCTATTGCAAGCATCCGCAACTACAAAAAGGAGTATTAAGGTAAACCTAACCACAGCATTAAACATATGGGTCCATATCAACCCCTAACGAAGCAACACATAAACTAGGGTTTAAGCTTCTGTCACTCTAGCAACCCATAATCTACTTATTACTTCCCCATGCCTTCCTCTAGGCCCAAGTAATGGTGAAGTATCATGTAGTCGATGTTCACATGACACCACTAGAGGAAAAGACAACACACATCTCATCAAAATATCGAACGAATACCAAATTCACATGACTACTAATAGCAAGACTACACCCATGTCCTCAGGAACAAATGTAACTACTCACAAAGCATATGCATGTTCATAATCAGAGGGGTAATAATATGCATAAAGGATCTAAACATATGATCTTCCACCAAGTAAACCAAATAGCATCAACTACAAGGAGTAATCAACACTACTAGCAACCCACATGTACCAATTTGTGGTTTTGATACAAGATTGGATACAAGAGATGAACTAGGGTTTTGAGAGGAGATGGTGATGGTGAAGATGTTGATGGAGATTGACCCCCTCCCGATGATAGGATCGTTGGTGATGACGTTGGTGATGATTTCCCCCTCCCCGAGGGAAGTGTCCCCGGCAGAACAACTCCGCCAGAGCCCTATCCGCCAAGGTTCCGCCTCGTGGCGGCGGAGTTTCGTCCCGTAAGCTTGTCCATGATTTTTTCCAGGGTAAAAGTGATGATATAGCAGAAGATGGACGCCGGAGGCCCACTAGGGGGCCCAGGAGATAGGAGGCCGCGCCCTACATGGGGGGGGGGGGCAACCCCCCCCCATCTCCTGGACAGGGTGTGGGCCCCCTGGCCTATTTCTTTCGCTCATAAATTCTTATTAAATCCAAAAAGTTGTTTCGTGGAGTATCAGGACTTTTGGAGTTGTGCAGAATAGGTTTCCAACGTTTGCTCCTTTTCCAGCCAGAATTCCAGCTGCCGGCATTCCCCCTCTTCATGGTAAACCTTGTAAAATAAGAGAGAATAGCCATAAGTATTGAGATATAACGTGTAATAACAGCCCATAATGCAATAAATATTGATATAAAAGCATGATGCAAAATGGACGTATCAACTCCCCCAAGCTTAGACTTCGCTTGTCCTCAAGAGGAAGCCGAAATCGAAAAATATGTCCACATGTTTTAGAGATAGAGGTGTCGATAAAAATAAAATACGGACATGAGGGCATCATGGTCATTCTAATAACATCAACATATATAGATTTTGTCATATGATTTCCTGTGCTCAAGTAATAAGCAATTCACAATGTCAAGTATGGTTCAAAAACTTCATTGGGAACTAACAAACTATAATCTCAGTCATTGAAGCAATTGCAATTTATCGTAACATCAGAAAGAGTCAATAATAGAGTTTTTCAACAAGCTCGCATACTTAACTATCTCGTAGTCTCCCATAATTGTTAACACTCACGCAATACTTGTGGTTATAAAGTTTCAGCCGGACACTGATAAAGATAGGGGCTTCTTGTGTTGCCTCCCAATGTATTCACCTTTAGGTGATGTCAATAATAATAGCCTATGCCAACTTACATCCAATTGGATATATTTATCATGATCTTTCAAACACGAAGAGCTTGCCAAAGGATAAAATGAAAAAGGGAAAGGTGAGGATCACCTTGACTCAAGCATAAAGTAAAAACATAAAGTAAAAGATAGGCCCTTCGCAGAGGGAAGCAGAGGTTGTCATGTGCTTTTAGGGTTGGATACACAAAATCTTAATGCAAAAGAACGTGACTTTATATTGCCCCTTGTATGTGGACCTTTATTATGCAATCCGTCGCTTTTATTACTTCCACAAAAAGTTCGTACAAAGCTTATTTTCTCTGCACTAATAAATCATGCATATTTAGAGAGCAATTTTTATTGCTTGCACCGATGACAACTTGCTTGAAGGATCTTACTCAATCCATAGGTAGGTATGGTGGACTCCCATGGCAAAACTGGGTTTGAGGATATTTGGAAGCACAAGTAGTATCTCTACTTGGTGCAAATAATTTGGCTAGCATGAGGGGGAAAGGCAAGCTCAACATGTTTGGAAGGTCAATGACACTATACTTTAACTGAGATGTCAGAAAACATAAACCATTACGTTATCTTCCTTGTCCAACATCAACTCTTTTAGCATGTCATACTTAATGAGTGCTTCACAATCATAAAAGATGTCCAAGATACTATATTTATATGTGAACCCCTCTTTCCTTATCACTTCCTATTAATTTCAACGATGACCAAGGCTATGTTCATCAACTCTCAACAATTTTTATGCCTCATACTTTCTATGTGTGAAGTTATCACTATCCATAAGATCAATATGAACTCTTTTGTTCTTTCTACTTTCTCAAGATCATAGCAACAAAGCAAAGCCCTTGACTCAACACTAATCTTTATTATAGATAGCACACGGACTCGATTACATAAGGAGATCACAATGCAAAACTCGAAACTACTTGATATCAAAAACTTCAAACTACTAGATCAAGATACTACTAAAAGAATCGGACTAAATAAAGCGGTAAAAATAGGAGTGTGATGGTGATACGATACCGGGACACCTCCCCCAAGCTTGGTAGTTGCCAAGGGGAGTGCCCATACCCATGTGATTATTTCTTCGGAGGTGATGGGGGTGGCGATGATGATGGTGGAATTGTTGCATTTTTCTTCTCTAGCTTGCGTGAGGCTAAAATTTTCCTCGCTCAGATCCTCATTCTCGAGCTCAAGTTTCATTATCTTTTTGCATAGTGTTGCCTTGCTGTCCTGCAAAGAACGTGGGGGATAGATTGGACCTTAGGGAGGCTTGACTTCTTGAACTCCACATGCATATCACCAGGTTGAGGTAGTGGATCGTCCTCTTCATCAGAGCTTGTCTCCTCCTTCCCCTTTGGATCATAGTCTTTTTCTTCCTCTGTGGTCCAACTATAATGTTCCACATCCCCATATACTTTTGGGTTTGCGATATAATCAGCCATGTAACTCTCTCCCTCCGAATCTTGGGACGACATCTTGTTCCAAATCTGCAACAGGAACAACTCGAAACAAAAACAGAGGATATTTGCATGATACGGTGATCAAAACCTTCGGGAGTATATATAATGAATTTTTACCGACCAAAATACGTAACATACAAGAAAACGGAGTCCGAGAGGCCCACGAGGTGCCAATGAGACAGGGGGCGCGCCCTACAGGGGGGGGGCCCTCCTCTCTCGTGGGAGCCTCGTGTCCCTTTCGGACTACTTCTTTCTTCCTAAAATTCTTAAATAATCCAAAACTGATAAAAATTGCCATTAGAGTTGTTTTGGGGTCGGTTTACTTACCGTACCACATACCTATGCCTTTTCGGAGTCTGGAACATTCTGGAAAGTGTCTCTTATGTATTCCTCAGGGGTTATGGTTTCAATAATATTAGTTTCAACATTGATAGGATTACCTGAAATATAGTGTTTAATTCTTTGACCATTTACCACCCTCGGATTTGTGCCTTCGAAGTTGTTGATTTTTATAGCACCAGAATGATAGACCTCCTCGATAACGTAGGGACCTTCCCATTTTGAGAGAAGTTTCCCTGCAAAAAATCTTAAACGAGAGTTGAATAATAACACATAATCTCCCACGTTAAACTCACGCTTTTGTATCCTCTTATCATGCCAGCGTTTGACTTTTTTTTTGAAAAGCTTGGCATTCTCATATGCTTGGGTTCTCCATTCATCAAGTGAGCTAATATCAAACAACCTCTTATCACCGGCAAGTTTGAAGTCATAATTGAGCTCCTTAATAGCCCAATATGCTTTATGTTCAAGTTCAAGAGGTAAATGACATGATTTTCCATAAACCATCTTATATGGAGACATACCCATAGGATTTTTGTATGCAGTTCTATAGGCCCATAATGCATCATCAAGTTTTTTGGACCAATTATTTCTAGATCTATTCACAGTCTTTTGCAAAATTAATTTGAGCTCTCTATTGCTCAACTCTACTTGACCACTAGACTGCGGGTGATAAGGAGATGCGATTCTATGATTGACATCATATTTAGCAAGCATCTTGCGGAAAGCACCATGAATAAAATGTGAACCACCATCAGTCATAAGATATCTAGGGACTCCAAACCTCGTAAAAAATAACTTCTTTAAGCATTTTAATAGAAGTGTTATGATCAGCACTACTAGTTGGAATAGCTTCTGCCCACTTAGTAATGTAATCAAGAGCAACTAAAATATGTGTATAACCATTGGAGGCAGGAAAATGTCCCATATAATCAAAGCCCCAAACATCAAACGGTTCAATGACAAGAGAATAATTCATAGGCATTTCTTGACGTCTACTAATGTTACCTATTCTTTGACATTCATCACAAGATAAGACAAACTTACGAGCATCTTTGAAGAGAGTAGGCCAATAAAAACCAGATTGTAGTACCTTGTGTGCAGTTCTATCTCCAGCGTGGTGCCCTCCATAGGATTCAGAGTGACACTTGCATAGGATTTGTTCCTGTTCATGCTCAGGCACACAATGTCTAATAATACCATCTACTCCTTCCTTATAAAGGTGTGGATCATCCCAGAAGTAATGTCTTAAATCAGAAAAGAACTTTTTCTTTTACTAGTATGTGAAACTAGGCGGTATATATTTAGCAACAATGTAATTAGCATAATCAGCATACCAAGGAGCAGTACGAGAAGCATTGAAAACCGCTAATTGTTCATCAGGAAAGCTATCATTAATAGGCAGTGGGTCATCAAGAACATTCTCTAACCTAGACAAGTTGTCTGCAACGGGGTTCTCAGCTCCCTTTCTATCAATAATATGTAAATCAAATTCTTGGAGCAAGAGAACCCATCTAATGAGTCTAGGCTTAGCATCTTTCTTTTCCATAAGATATTTAATATCAGCATGATCAGTGTGAATAGTAACTTTGGAATCAACAATATAAGGTCTGAACTTATCACATGCAAACACAACTGCTAAGAACTCTTTTTCAGTAGTAGCATAATTTCTCTGGGAAGTATCAAGAGTCTTACTAGCATACTGGATAACATTCAATTTCTTATCGACTCTTTGCCCTAAAACAACACCTACAGCATAATCACTAGCATCGCACATAATTTCAAAAGGTAAATTCCAATCAGGTGGCTGAACAATAGGTGCAGTGATCAAAGCTTTCTTAAGTGTTTCAAATGCTTCTACACAATCATCATCAAAAACAAAAGGAATATCTTTTTGCAATAAATTAGTAAGAGGCCTAGAGATTTTAGAAAAGTCCTTAATGAACCTCCTATAAAAACCGGCGTGACCAAGGAAACTTCTTATACCTTTTATGTCCTTGGGACATGGCATCTTTTCAATAGCATCAACTTTGGCTTTATCAACTTCAATACCTCTCTCGGAGATCTTGTGCCCCAAGACAATGCCTTCATTAACCATAAAGTGACACTTTTCCCAATTCAGGACGAGACTAGTGTCTTCGCCTCTCTGCAAAACTCGATCAAGGTTGCTCAAACAATCATCAAAAGAGGATCCATAGACAGAGAAGTCATCCATGAATACCTCACAAATCTTTTCACAAAAATCAGAGGATATAGCCATCATGCATCTTTGAAAGGTAGCAGGTGCATTACATAAACCAAAAGGCATACGTCTATAAGCAAAAGTACCAAAAGGACAAGTAAAGATAGTTTTAGATTGATCCTTTGCTGACACGGGTATTTGAGAGAAACCAGAATAACCATCTAGAAAGCAAAAATGTGTGTGTTTGGAAAGCCTTTCTAGCATTTGATCAATAAAAGGTAAAGGTTAATGATCTTTCTTAGTAGCTTTATTTAACTTACGGAAATCAATTACCATCCTATAACCTGTAATAATTCTTTGCAGGATCAATTCATCTTTATCATTAGGAACAACGGTAATACCTCCCTTTTTAGGGACACAATGGACAGGGCTTACCCATTCACTATCAGCAACGGGATAAATAATACCTGCCTCAAGGAGCTTTAGAATCTCCTTTCTTACCATTTCCTTCATTTTGGGATTTAATCATCTTTGAGGATCTCTAACTGGTTTGGGATCTTTCTCCACTGAAATTTTGTGTTGACACAATGTGGGACTAATGCCCTTAAGATCATCCAGAGTATATCCAATAGCGGCTCGGTGCTTCTTCAAAGTTTTCAATAATCTTTCTTCTTATTTCTCTGAAAGGTTAGCACTAATAATAACAGGATATATTTATTTTTCATCAAGATAAGCATACTTAAGATTATCAGGTAATGGTTTGAGTTCAAAAACAGGATCACCCTTGGGTGGAGGGGGATCCCCAAGAATTTCAATGGGAAGGTTATGTTTTAGCATAGGTTCCTGTTTAAGGAACACTTCATCTATTTCTTCCCTTTCCTTCATAAACATATCATTTTCATGGTCTAGCAAATATTTTTCTAACGGACCAGTTGGAGGAACAACAATGGAAGTGAGACCGATAATTTCATCCTTACTAGATGGTTCCCTTTCACGAGGTTGTCTACTAAACTTGGCAAAATTAAACTCATGAGACATACCATCTATGCCAACAGTGACAATATTCCTTTCACAATTAATCTTAGCACTAGCCGTATTCAAGAAGGGTCTACCAAAAATAATGGGACAAAAATCATCTTGTGGGGAGGCAAGAACAAGAAAATCAGCAAGGTGTTTAACCTTCCCGCACAAAACTTCAAGATCTCTAACAATCCCAATAGGTTTAATGGTATCCCTATTTGCAAGCTTAATAGTAACATCAATGTCTTCTAATTCAACAGGTGTAATATCGTGAATAATTTCTTTATAAAGATCATAAGGTATTGCACTAGCACTAGCACCCATATCACATAAGCCATGATAACAATGATCTCCTATTTTAACAGAAATAACAGGCGTGCCTATAACAGGTCTACGTGTCTTAGTATCAGGTCTAGCAATATTAGTAGTCTCACCCAAGAAAGAAATAACATGCCCATCTAAATCCTCGTCCAAGAGATCCTTAACCATAGCAATACTAGGTTCAACATTAATTTGTTCAGGAGGTGTATAGGTCCTAGTATTACTCTTACAAACAATAGTAGAAGCTTTAGCGTGATCTTTTATTCTAACAGGAAAAGGAGGTTTTTCAACATAAGCAGTAGGAACAATGGGATCACTATATGTAATAATCTTTTATTTGACTGTAATAGGTGCAACTACTTTCACTTCAACAGGAGGATTATATTTAAACCACTTCTCTTTAGGGATATCAACGTGAGTAGCAAAAGTTTCACAAAAATTAGCTACTATCTCAGAGTCAAGTCCATACTTAGAGCTAAATCCATGGAAAGCATCGGTATCCATAAAAGATTTAACACAATCGAACTTAGGGTGTCATACCTGACTCCTTACCATCGTCGGAACCCCAATCTTCAGAGTTGTGTTTAATTCTTTCCAATAAGTCCCATTTGAAATCAATAGTCTTCAGCATATAAGAACTAGCATAGGAAGTATCGAGCAGGTTGCGATTATCGAGAGAATGCCGAGCATAAAAATTCTGAATAACCATTTCCCGAGAGAGCTCATGATTGGGGCATGAATACAACATTGATTTAAGCCTCCCCAAGCTTGAGCGATGCTTTATCCTTCGCGAGGCCAGAAATTATATATGTAATTACGATCACGATGAACAAGATGCATAGGATAGAACTTCTGGTGAAATTCCAACTTCAATCGCTTATAATTCCAAGATCTCATATCATCACATAGCCTATACCATGTCATTGCATCTCCCTTCAAAGATAAAGGGAAGACCTTCATTTTGACAACATCATCGGGAATACCTGCAGGCTTAAATAATCCACAAACTTCATCCACAAAGATAAGGTGTAAATTGGGATGCAATGTTCCGTCTCCTGCAAAAGGATTAGCTAGAAGTTTTTCTATCATACCCGAAGGAATCTCAAAGTGAATATTTTCATAAAGTTCAGTAGGTTGAGGAGCATCTCTTTGCTCTTCTGGTTGGGGTGAAGATACCCCAAACAATCCCCTCAAAGGATTAGTTTCCATAGTGACAAGTAACAGAAAATTTTAGCACACTATATAAATGTTTCCTTACCAAGTTCCACTCACCAAAAGCACTACGCTCCCCGGCAACGGCGCCAGAAAAGAGTCTTGATGACCCACAAGTATAGGGGATCTATCTTAGTCCTTTCGATAAGTAAGAGTGTCGAACCCAACGAGGAGCAGAAGGAAATGATAAGCGGTTTTCAGTAAGGTTTTATCTGCAAGCACTAAAATAGTAGGTGATAAATAGTTTTGTGATAAGATAAATAGTAACGAGCAAAAAGTAAATAAAGTAAATAAAGTGCAGCAAGGTGGCCCAATCCTTTATGCAGAAAGGATAAGCCTGGACAAATTCTAATAATGAGGAAGGAGCTCCCGAGGACACATTGGGAATTATCGTCAAGCTAGTTTTCATAACATTCATAAGATTCGCGTTCGGTACTTTGATAATTTGATATGTGGGTAGACCGGTACTTGGGTACTGTCCTAACTTGGACAAGCATCCCACTTATGATTAACCCCTATTGCAAGCATCCGCAACTACAAAAAGGAGTATTAAGGTAAACCTAACCACAACATTAAACATATGGGTCCATATCAACCCCTAACGAAGCAATGCATAAACTAGGGTTTAAGCTTCTGTCACTCTAGCAACCCATCATGTACTTATTACTTCCCCATGCCTCCCTCTAGGCCCAAGTAATGGTGAAGTGTCATGTAGTCGATGTTCACATGACACCACTAGAGGAAAAGACAACACACATCTCATCAAAATATCGAACGAATACCAAATTCACATGAATACTAATAGCAAGACTTCACCCATGTCCTCAGGAACAAACATAACTACTCACAAAGCATATTCATGTTAATAATCAGAGGGGTAATAATATGCATAAAGGATCTGAACATATGACCTTCCACCAAGTAAACCAAATAGCATCAACTACAAGGAGTAATCAACACTACTAGCAACCCACAGGTACCAATTTGTGGTTTTGATACAAGATTGGATACAAGAGATGAACTAGGGTTTTGAGAGGAGATGGTGCTGGTGAAGATGTTGATGAAGATTGACCCCCTCCCGATGAGAGGATCGTTGGTGATGACGTTGGTGATGATTTCCCCCTCCCGGAGGGAAGTGTCCCCGGCAGAACAGCTCCGCCAGAGCCCTAGATTGATTCCGCCAAGGTTTCGCCTCGTGGCGGCGGAGTTTCGTCCCGTAAGCTTGCCCACGATTTTTTCCAGGGTAAAAGTGATGATATAGCAGAAGATGGATGCCGGAGGCCCACCAGGGGGCCCAGGAGATAGGAGGTCGCGCCCTACATGGGGTGGGGGGGGGGCGCCCCTGTCTCCTGGACAGGGTGTGGGCCCCCTGGCCTATTTCTTTCTCTCATAAATTCTTATTAAATCCAAAAGGTTGTTTTGTGGAGTATCAGGACTTTTGGACTTGTGCAGAATAGATTTCCAATGTTTGCTCCTTTTCCAGCCAGAATTCCAGCTGCCGGCATTCCCCCTCTTCATGGTAAACCTTGTAAAATAAGAGAGAATAGCCATATGTATTGAGATATAACGTGTAATAACAGCCCATAATGCGATAAATATTGATATAAAAGCATGATGCAAAATGGACGTATCACGCCCAGCCCACTTAGGGGCTGATTCCTTTCCACATACAGCCCATAGGGCCCTCTGGGGCTGGTGGACCCTCCCGGTCGACCCCCGAAACCCCTTCGGTGGTCCCGGTACAATACCGGCAAACCCCCGAATACTTCCGGTGACCGTATGATGACTTCCCATATATAAATCTTCACCTCCGGACCATTCCGAAACTCGTCGTGATGTCCAGGATCTCATCCGGGACTCTGAACAACATTCGGTAACCACATACTATTTCCCATAACAACTCTAGCACTGAACCTTAAGTGTGTAGACCCTACGGGTTCGGGAATCGTGCAGACATGAACGAGACAACTCTCTGGCCAATAACCAACAGCGGGATCTGGATACCCATGTTGGCTCCCACATGTTCCACGATGATCTCATCGGATGAACCACGATGTCGAGGATTCAAGCAATCCCGTATACAATTCCCTTTGTCAATTGGTACGTTACTTGCCCAAGATTCGATCACTGGTATCCCAATACCTCGTTCAATCTCGTTACCGGCAAGTCACTTTACTCATTCCGTAATGCATGCTCCTGTGACCAACTACTTAGTCACATTGAGCTCATTACGATGATGCATTACCGAGAGGTCCCAGAGATACCTCTCCGTCATACGGAGTGACAAATCCCAGTCTCAATTCGTGCCAACCCAACAGACACTTTCGAAGATACCTGTAGTGCACCTTTATAGCCACCCAGTTATGTTGTGACGTTTGGTACACCCAAAGCATTCCTAAGGTATTCGGGAGTTACACAATCTCATGGTCTAAGGAAATGATACTTGACATTAGAAAAGCTTTAGCAAACGAACTACACAATCTTGTACTATGCTTAGGATTGGGTCTTGTCCATCACATCATTCTCCTAATGATGGAATCCCATTATCAATGACATCCAATGTCCATAGTTAGGAAACCATGACCATCTGTTGATCAACGAGCTAGTCAACTAGAGGCTCACTAGGGACATGTTGTGGTCTATGTATTCACACATGTATTACGGTTTCCGGTCAATACAATTATAGCATGAACAATAGACAATTATCATGAACAAGGAAATATAATAATAAACATTTTATTATTTCCTCTAGGGCATATTTCCAACAGTCTCCCACTTGCACTAGAGTCAATAATCTAGTTACATTGTGATGAATCGAACACCCATAGAGTTCTGGTGTTGATCATGTTTTGCTCATGGAAGAGGTTTAGTTAATGGATCTATGACATTCAGATCCGTATGCACTTTAAAAATATCTATGTCTCCGTCTTGAACATTTTCACGAATGGAGTTGAAGTGACGCTTGATGTGCCTAGTCTTCTGGTGAAACCTGGGCTCCTTGGCAAGAGCAATAGCTCTAGTGTTGTCACAGAAGAGAGTCATCGGGCCCGACGCATTGGGAATAACTCCTAGGTCGGTAATGAACTCCTTCATCCAGATTGCTTCATGTGCTGCCTCCAAGGCTGACATGTACTCCGCTTCACATGTAGATCCCGCCATGATGCTTTGCTTGCAACTGCACCAGCTTACTACCCCACCATTCAAAATATACATGTATCCGGTTTGTGACTTGGAGTCATCCAGATCTATGTCGAAGCTAGCATCAACGTAACCCTTTACGATGAGCTCTTCGTCACCTCCATAAACGAGAAACATATCCTTAGTCCTTTTCAGGTACTTCAGGATATTCTTGACCGCTGTCCAGTGTTCCATTACGGGATTACTTTGGTACCTCCCTACCAAACTTACGGCAAGGTTTACATCAGGTTTGGTACACATAATAGACCCTATGGCTGAGGCATAGGGGATGACACTCAACTTTTCTCTATCTTCTGCCGTGGTCGGGCTTTGAGCCGAGCTCAATTTCACATCTTGCAATATAGGCAAGAACCCCTTCTTGGACCGATCCATATTGAACTTCTTCAATATCTTATCAAGGTATGTGCTTTGTGAAAGACCTATGAGGCATCTCGATCTATCTCTATAGATCTTGATGCCTAATATGTAAGCAGCTTCTCCAAGGTCCTTCATTGAAAAACACTTATTCAAGTAGGCCTTTATGCTTTCCAAAAGTTCTATATCATTTCCCATCAATAGTATGTCATCCACATATAATATGAGAAATGCCACAGAGCTCCCACGCACTTTCTTGTAAATGCAGGCTTCTCCATAAGTCCGCATAAACCCAAATGCTTTGATCATTTCATCAAAGCAAATGTTCCAACTCCGAGATGCTTGCACCAGCCCATAGACGGAGTGCTGGAGCTTGCATACCTTGTTAGCATTCTTAGGATCGAAAAAACCTTCCGGCTGCATCATATACAATTCTTCCTTAAGGAAGCCATTAAGGAATGCCGTTTTGATGTCCATTTGCCACATCTCATAATCATAGAATGCGGCAATTGCTAACAAGATTCAGATGGACTTCAGCTTCGCTATGGGTGAGAAGGTATCATCGTAGTCAACCCCTTGAACTTGTCGATAACCCTTAGCGACAAGTCGAGCCTTATAGATGGTAACATTACCATCCGCGTCCGTCTTCTTCTTAAAGATCCATTTATCTTCTATCGCTCGCCGATCATCGGGCAAGTCTGTCAAAGTCCATACTTTATTTTCATACATGGATCCTATCTCGGATTGCATGGCTTCAAGCCATTTGTTGGAATCAGGGCCCACCATCGCTTCTTCATAGTTCGAAGGTTCACCATTGTCTAACAACATGATTTCTAGGACAGGGTTGCCATACCATTCTGGTGTGGAACGTGTCCTTGTGGACCTACGAAGTTCAATAGCAACTTGATCCGAAGTACCTTGATCATCATCATTGACTTCCTCTCTAGTCGGTGCAGGCACCCCAGAAACATTTTCTTGAGCTGCGCTACTTTCCGGTTCAAGAGGCAGTACTTCATCAAGTTCTACTTTCCTCCCACTTACTTCTTTCGAGAGAAACTCTATCTCTAGGAAGGACCCGTTCTTGGCAACAAAGATCTTGCCTTTAGATCTGAGGTAGAAGGTATACCCAATGGTTTCCTTAGGGTATCCTATGAAGACGCATTTTTCTGACTTGGGTTCGAGCTTTTCAGGTTGAAGTTTCTTGACATAAGCATCACATCCCCAAACTTTTAGAGATGACAGCTTAGGTTTCTTCCCAAACCATAATTAATACGGTGTCGTCTCAATGGATTTAGATGGTGCCCTATTTAAAGTGAATGTGGGTGTCTCTAAAGCTTATCCCCAAAATGATAGTGGTAAATCGGTAAGAGATATCATAGATCGCACCATATCCAATAGAGTGCCATTATGAAGTTCAGACACACCATTACGCTGAGGTGTTCTAGGCGGCGTGAGTTGTGAAACAATTCCACATTTCCTTAAGTGCGTACCAAATTCGTGACTCAAATATTCTCCCCCACGATCTGATCGTAAGAACTTTATTTTCCTGTCACGTTGATTCTCCACCTCACTCTGAAATTCCTTGAACTTTTCAAAGGTCTCAGACTTGTGTTTCATTAAGTATACATACCCATATCTACTCAAGTCATTAGTGAGAGAACATAACGATAGCCACCGCGAGCCTCGACGCTCATTGGACCGCACACATCAGTATGTATGATTTCCAACGAGTTGGTTGCTTGCTCCATTGTTCCGGAGAACGGAGTCTGGTCATCTTGCCCATGAGGCATGGTTCGCATGTGTCAAATGATTCATAATCAAGAGAATCCAATAGTCCATCTGCATGGAGCTTCTTCATGCATTTGACACCAATGTGACCAAGGCGGCAGTGCCACAAGTATGTGGGACTATCATTATTAACCTTACATCTTGGTACTCACACTATGAATATGTGTAACATCATGTTCGAGATTCAATAAGAATAAACCATTAACCAGTGGGGCATGAGCATAAAACATATATCTCAAATAAATAGAACAACCATTATTCTCGGATTTAAATGAGTAGCCATCTCGCATTAAACGAGATCCAGATGCAATGTTCATGCTCAAAGCTGGCACTAAATAACAATTATTGAGGTTTAAAACTAATCCCGTAGGTAAATGTAGAGGTAGCGTGCCGACAGCGATCATATCGACCTTGGAACCATTCCGACATGCATCGTCACCTCGTCCTTTGACAGTCTCCGCTTATTCCGTAGCTCTTGTTTTGAGTTACAAATATGAGCAACCACACCGGTATCAAATACCCAGGAGCTACTACGAGTACTGGTAAGGTACACATCAATAACATGTATATCACATATACCTTTGGTGTTGCCGGCCTTCTTGTCCGCTAAGTACTTGGGGCAGTTCCGCTTCCAGTGACCATTTCCCTTGCAATAAAAGCACTCAGTCTCAGGCTTGGGTCCATGCTTTGGCTTCTTCCCAGTAACTGGCTTACCAGGCGCGACTACTCCCTTGCCGTCCTTCTTGATGTTCTTCTTACCCTTGCCTTTCTTGAAACTAGTGGTTTTATTGACCATCAACACTTGATGTTCCTTTTTGATCTCCACTTCCGCTGTTTTCAGCATTGAATATACCTCAAGAATGGTTTTCTCCACCCCTTGCATATTGAAATTCATCACAAAGATCTTGTAGCTAGGTGGAAGCGACTGAAGGATTCTGTCAACGACCGCGTCATTCGGGAGATTAACTCCCAGCTGAGACAAGCGGTTGTGCAACCCAGACATTTTGAGTATGTGCTCGCTGACAAAACTATTCTCCTCCATATTACAACTGTAGAACTTGTCGGAGACTTCATATCTCTCGACCCGGGCATGAGCTTGGAAAACCATTTTCAGCTCTTGGAACATCTCATATGCTCTGTGCTGCTCAAAACGCTTTTGGAGCCCCGGTTCTAAGCTGTAAAGAATGCCGCACTGAACCAGGGAGTAATCATCACTACGCAACTGCCAGGCGTTCATAACGTCTTGAGTTGCTGGGAAAATGGGTGCTTCACCTAGAGGTGCTTCTAGGACATATGCTTTCTTGGCAGCTGTGAGGATGATCCTCAAGTTCCGGACCCAGTCCGTATAGTTGCTACCATCATCTTTCAGCTTGGTTTTCTCTAGGAATGCGTTGAAGTTGAGGGAAACATTAGCGTGGACCATTTGATCTACAAGACATATTGCAAAGATTTTAGACTAAGTTCATGATAATTAAGTTCATCTAATCAAATTATTTAATGAACTCCCACTTAGATAGACATCCCTCAAGTCATCTAAGTGATACATGATCCGAGTCAACTAGGCCATGTCCGTTCATCATGTGAGATGGACTAGTCATCGTCGGTGAACATCTTCATGTTGATCGTATCTTCTATACGACTCATGTTCGACCTTTTCGTCTCTTGTGTTCCGAGGCCATGTCAGTACATGCTAGGCTCGTCAAGTCAACTTAAGTGTTTTTCATGTGTAAATCTGGCTTACACCCATTGTATGCGAACGTTGGAATCTATCACACCCGATCGTCACGTGGTGCTTCGAAACAACGAACTTTCACAATGGTGCACAGTTAGGGGGAACACTTTCTTGAAATTTTATGAGGGATCATCTTATTTATGCTACCGTCGTTCTAAGCAAATAAGATGTAAAACATGATAAACATCACATGTAATCAAATAGTGACATGATATGGCCAATATCATTTTGCTCCTTTCGATCTCCATCTTCGGGGCGCCATGATCATCATCGTTACCGGCATGACACCATGATCTCCATCATCATGATCTCCATCATCGTGTATTCATGAAGTTGTCTCGCCAAGTGTTACTTCTACTACTATGGCTAACGGTTAGCAATACACTAAAGTAATTACATGGCGTTTTCACCGACATGTAGGTCATACAATAAATTAAGACAACTCCTATGGTTCCTGTCGGTTGTCATACTCATCGACATGCAAGTCGTGATTCCTATTACAAGAACATGATCAATCTCATACATCACATATATCATTCATCACATCCTTTTGGCCATATCACATCACACGGCATATGCTGCAAGAACAAGTTAGACGTCCTCTAATTGTTGTTGCAAGTTTTTTAGGTGGTTGCTATAGGTTTCTAGCAAGAATGTTTCTTACCTACGCCAAAACCACAACGTGATATGCCAACTGCTATTTACCCTTCATAAGGACCCTTTTCATCGAATCCGATCCGACTAAAGTGGGAGAGACAGAGACCCGCTAGCCACCTTATGCAACTAGTGCATGTCAGTTGGTGGAACTTGTCTCACGCAAGCGTACGTGTAAGGTCGGTCCAGGCCGCTTCATCCTATGATGCCGCCAAATCAAGATAAGAATAGTAACTGCAAGTAAATTGACAAAATCGATGCCCACAACAACTTATGTTCTACTCGTGCATAGAAACTACGCATAAACCTGGCTCATGATGCCACTGTTGGGGATCGTTGTAGAAATTAAAAAATTTCTACGCATCACCAGGATCAATCTATGGAGAGACTAGCAACGAGAGAGAGGGGAGTGCATCTTCATACCCTTGAAGATCGCGGAACAGAAGCGTTGCAAGAACGCGGTTGGAGGAGTCGTACACGCAGCGATTCAGATCGTGGTCGATTCCGATCTTAGCGCCGAACAATGATGCCTCCGCATTCAACACACGTGAAGCCCGGTGACGTCTCCCGCGCCTTGATCCAGCAAGGAGGAGGGAGAGGTTGGGGAAGACAACTTCAGCAGCAGCACGACGGCGTGGTGATGGTGGAGCAGCGGTTCTCCGGCAGGGCTTCGCCAAGCTCAAACGAAGGAGGAGGGGGTGTTGGAGAGGGGGAGAGCTATGCCTTGGATGAGGTGCTGATGCCCTCCCTCCTCCCCTCTATTTATAGGGCGAAGGGGGAAGGGGGCCGGCCCCTCTAGATGAGATCTAGAGGGGGGGGCGGCCAAGGGGAGGGGGCTTGCCCCCCAAGCCAAGGGGGCTGCCCCCTTTAGGGTTTTCCCCAAACCCTAGGCGCATGGGCCCTAGGGGGATGGCGCCCAGCCCACTTATGGGCTGGTTCCCTTCCACATACAGCCCATAGGGCCCTCCGGGGCAGGTGGACCCTCTCGGTGGACCCCCAGAACCCCTTCGGTGGTCCCGGTACAATACCGGCAAACCCCTAAATACTTCCGGTGATCGTATGATGACTTCCCATATATAAATCTTCACCTCCGGACCATTTCGGAACTCCTCGTGACATCTGGGATCTCATCCGGGACTCCGAACAACATTCGGTAACCACATACTATTTCCCATAACAACTCTAGCGTCACCGAACCTTAAGTGTGTAGACCCTACAGGTTCGGGAATCATGCAGACATGACCGAGACAGCTCTTTGGCCAATAACCAACAGCGGGATCTGGATACCCATGTTGGCTCCCACATGTTCCACGATGATCTCATCTAATGAACCACGATGTCGAGGATTCAAGCAATCCCGTATACAATTCCCTTTGTCAATCGGTACGTTACTTGCTCGAGATTCGATCATCGGTCTCCCAATACTTCATTCAATCTCGTTACCGGCAAGTCACTTTACTCGTTACGTAATGCATGATCCCGTGACCAACTACTTAGTCACATTGAGCTCATTATGATAATGCATTACTGAGAGGGCCCAGAGATACCTCTCTGTCATACGGAGTGACAAATCTCAGTCTCGATTCGTGCCAACCCAACAGACACTTTCGGAGATACCTGTAGTGCACCTTTATAGCCACCTAGTTATGTTGTGACGTTTGGTACACCCAAAGAATTCCTACGGTATCCAGGAGTTACACAATCTCATGGTCTAAGGAAATGATACTTGACATTAGAAAAGCTTTAGCAAACGAACTACACGATCTTGTGATATGCTTAGGATTGGGTCTTGTCCATCACATCATTCTCCTAATGATGTGATCCCGTTATCAATGACATCCAATGTCCATAGTCAGGAAACCATGACCATCTGTTGATCAACGAGCTAGTCAACTAGAGGCTCACTAGGGACATGTTGTGGTCTATGTATTCACACATGTATTACGTTTTTCGGTTAATACAATTATAGCATGAACAATAGACAATTATCATGAACAAGGAAATATAATAATAACCATTTTATTATTGCCTCTAGGGCATATTTCCAACACAAGCATACTAACAAAGTAATCTTGTCTTCTCAAAATAACATGGCCAAAGAAAGTTATCCCTACAAAATCATATAGTCTGGCTATGCTCTATCTTCATCACACAAAATATTTAAATCATGCACAACCCCGGTTTCAGCCAAGCAAATGTTTCATACTTTAGTATTTTCAAACTTTTTCAATCTTCACGCAATACATGAGCATGAGCCATGGACATAGCACTATAGGTGGAATAGGATGGTGGTTGTGGAGAAGACAAAAAGGAGAAGATAGTCTCACGTCAACTAGGCGTATCAATGGGCTATGGAGATGTCCATCAATAGATATCAATATGAGTGAGTAGGGGTTGCCATGCAACGGATGCACTAGAGCTATAAGTGTATGAAAGCTCATCAAAAGAAACTAAGTGGGTGTGCATCCAACTTGCTTGCTCACGAAGACCTAGGGCAATTTGAGGAAGCCCATCATTGGAATATACAAGCCAAGTTCTATAATGAAAAATTCCCACTAGCATATGAAGGTGACAACATAGGAGACTGTCTATCATGAAGATCATGGTGCTACTTTGAAGCACAAGTGTGGTAAAAGGATAGTAACATTGTCCCTTCTCTCTTTTTCTCTCAGTTTTTTTCTTTTTGGTGGGCTTCTTTGGCCTCTTTTTTTATTTGGGCTTCTTTGGCCTCTTTAATTTTTCATAAAGTCCGGAGACTCATCCCAACTTGTTAGGGAATCATTGCTTCCATTATCCTTTCCTCACATGGGACAATGCAATGATCTAATAACGGAGATCATCACACTTTTATCTACTTACAACTCAAGAATCTTAGAACAAAATATGACTCTATGTGGATGCCTCCGGCGGTGTACAGGGATATGCAATGAATCAAGAGTGACATGTATGAAAGAATTATGAATGGTGGCTTTGCCACAAATATGATGTCAACTATATGATCATGCAGAGCAATATGACAATGGTGGAGCGTGTCATAATAAATGTAACGGTGGAAAGTTGCATGGCAATATATCTCGAAATGGCTATGGAAATGCCATAATAGGTAGGTATGGTGGCTGTTTTCAGGAAGGTATATGGTGGGTGTATGGTACCGGCGAAAGTTGCATGGCACAAGAGAGGCTGGCAATGGTGGAAGGGTGAGAGTGCGTATAATCCATGGACTCAACATTAGTCATGAAGAACTCACATACTTATTGCAAAAATCTACAAGTTATCAAAACAAAGTACTACACGCATGCTCCTAGGGGAAGGGTTGGTAGGAGTTAACCATCGCGCGATCCCGACCTCCACACATAAGGAAGACAATCAATAAATAAATCATGCTCCAACTTCATCACATAACGGTTCACCATACGTGCATGCTACAGGAATCACAAACTTTTAACACAAGTATTCCTAAAATTCACAACTACTCAACTAGCATGACCCTAATATTGCTATCCTCATATCTCAAAACAATCATCAAGTATCAAACTTCTCATAGTATTCAATGCACTTTATATGATAGTTTTTATTATACCTATCTTGGGTGCTCATCATTTTAGGACTAAAATTTTAACCAAAGCAATTACCATGTTGTTCTAAAGTACTCTCGAAATAATATAAGTGAAGCACGATAGATCAATAATTTCTATAAAATAAAACCACCACCGTGCTCTAAAAACATATAAGTGAAGTACTAGAGCAAAATTATCTAGCTCAAAAGATATAAGTGAAGCACATAGAGTATTCTAATAAATTCCGATTCATGTGTGTCTCTCCCAAAGGTGTGTACAGCAAGGATGATTGTAGTAAACTAAAAAGCAAAGACTCAAATCATACAAGACGCTCCAAGCAAAACACATATCATGTGGTGAATAAAAATATAGCATCAAGTAAAGTTACCGATGGACGAAGACGAAAGAGGGGATGCCTTCCGGGGCATCCCCAAGCTTAGGCTTTTGGTTGTCCTTGAATTATACCTTGGGGTGCCTTGGTCATCCCCAAGCTTAGGCTCTTCCCACTCCTTATTCCATAATCCATCAAATCTTTACCCAAAAACTTGAAAACTTCACAACACAAAACTCAACAGAAAATCTCATGAGCTCCATTAGCAAAATAAAACAAACCACCACTTTAATGTAATGTAATGAACTAATTCTTTATTTATATTGGTGTTAAACCTACTGTATTCCAACTTCTCTATGGTTCATACCCCCCGATACTAACCATAGATTCATCAAAATAAGCAAACAACACACGAAAAACAGAATCTGTCAAAAACAAAACAGTCTGTAGCAATCTGTAACTTTTGAATACTTTTGGAACCCCAAAACTTCTACCAAAATAGGAAGTCCTATATAATTTGTCTATTAATCTTCTGCAAAACTAATCAGCTAAAAATCATGTTTCTTTGATTTATGAAAATTATTCTCGTGCACGCAAAAGTTTCTGTTTTTCAGCAAGATCAAATTAACTATCACCCAAGAAGATCCTATGGGTTTTACTTGGCACAAACACTAATTAAAACATAAAACCACATCTAACCAGAGGCTAGATGAATTATTTATTACTAAACAGGAACAAAAAGTAAAGAACAAAAATAAAATTGGGTTGCCTCCCAACAAGCGCTATCGTTTAACGCCCTTTTTTAGCTAGGCATTGGTAATTTCAATGATGCTCACATGAAAGACAAGAACTGAAGCACAAAGAGAGCATCATGAAACACGTGACAAACACATCTAAGTCTAACATACTTCCTATGCATAGGCATCTTATAGGCAAACAAATCATCATAGCAAGCAAAAACTAGCATATGCAAGGAAGCGGAAAGAAACAATAGTAATTTCAACATAACGAGAGGTGAGTTCAGACGGGAGTTGGCATACTGAGCAGATTAACTTTCTGTATGGCACTCCCACCCACCCTCCGGAGACTCCTATCGGTGATCTCCCCTCTCCTCCGGTAACTTTTAGATCTTCTCCGAGCATTGGTTTTGGATTTCTCTCCTCTCTCTCGGGACCCCATCCTCTATGGGTTTTGATGGTGATGCAACTCTGTATCTGGATTTTTCTCGTGGGGTGGCTTTTGCTGATGAGGTTTTTAGATCTTCTGGTCTTTTGGTTCACCCTTTGGAGGGATCACATCCTTTCATCCTGGTGGTCTCTTTCAATCGGCATGATTTCCGGCTTGATGAAGATTCGGTGGCTGCGGCGCTTGAAGCAGCTCTAGGGGGTTCTGCAATTGACCTCATGGTGACATACATCAAGGATAAGGTTTTCTCGTTCGTGGTGTCTTGCAAGGAGGTTGATTTTCATATTGTTGATCCATGCTGTTACGCTTGCGCTCAATTCAAATGTTATTTTCATCTTTGGGGCAATGGAGGGCCAAATTGGTGGCGTGAGTTTTTGATCTGGAAAAAGGAGTGTGATGCGGAGTGGATCCTTATTAGCCCTTCTAAGCGGCGTTCTACTTTTGGCATGTTGGCCATGCCTAAGCCTCCTGCCAAGTCTGCGATTAGATCTGGAAATCCTACTCGCAAATGTCTTTCATTTGCCACGTTCCAGAACTATGATGCGTGCAAGGGTTATCGTTATCCAGCTACTCAGAATTGCATTGATTTAGCTTCTATTTCTGGTTATGATCTACCTCCTAAGGAAGGTGTTGTCATTCACTCCCCACTGCCAGTGGAGCTTCAATGGACAGTTGCCTCGCCGTCGATCACTTTTGGCACAGTCGTTCCTATACAACTGTCTTCTCCGGAACCACTGACTCCATCTCCGGCGTGATCTTCGGGCGGATTAGCTAATGTTTTGAATGATGCCATGTTGGGCTCCCATGCCATGTTGGGCTCTTCGGACTCGGTAGTCACTGGTCCTTCGCCAGCCTGCCTCCCCAGGCCTAGGTTCTCTCTGTCGAATGGCAGCCCAATCCCTGTGGAGCCCAGTTCTCCTGTCGCTGCCCTTTCTCCAGTTGGGCCTGTTAGCCCTTCTATGATGGATATTCCTTCCACGCAAGAGGCTCAGCATGCTTTTGAGACCATGGTCAATGACATGGTGGACCAAGTGCTTACGTGTTCTCGTTTCTGCACCGTCTCCGTTGGATGCTTGGCTTGTGGGGATCCTGGTCATACTAGGAAGGACTGCGTGTATATTGCGATGGAAAAAGGTTTATGTTGGAAACGGAAGCGTCCCGCTATCTCGGATAGGCCGGTCTCTCCTTCCTGCATTGGGAAGCACGCGTTGCCACCACCCTTGCTGGCCTGCCCTATCACATCACCATTAAGCCCGCCGGCATGTGCTCCGCACACCCCAACTAGTCCGCCTCCGTCGACGCCTCCGATTCCTTCTTCGCCCCTGCCCATGGCCAACTTCGCCCTGGATCCGCAAAGCTATGTGCTAGTGGGTCATCACATCATCGATGGAGGTGCTCATCGTCTTCCTCGTACTTTCGTCTCGCCTCCATCGCCCATTGTTCGTTCGCATGAGAGCTTCATGATTGTTGAGGTTATGCCGGCTCCACCTTTGGATCAAATGGGTCAGGTACGTGAGCAGGTGGTTGAGCTTATCAATCACATGTGTTTTCATGTCCGTTCTGCTCAACCTTGGATTTCTGGTGTGGGATTGTTTGAGGTCAGAGATGCTGGTGAGCGTTTTGCTTTGATTCAACTGCCTCCTGAAGATCTTGGTCAGGATAGATTTGTTCGCTTTATGAAGCATGACCATGGTGAGGGTTCTCGTGGGGTTCAAGGTTTCCGCGAAGGTTGTTTAATGTTTTTGGGTGTCCCTCTTGACCTGCGTAATACTGAGAATCTGCGGGCTGCTGTTAATACCTTTGGAAAATTCCACCATTGGATAAGTGATGATCCGTATCTTGTGAGATCTGTTGTCTTTGCTTCCTTCCCTGATGACATCTTGGTTCCCAGGGACGTGGTGTTCTCTGACTATGCAGCCTGGGGTGGTGCTATAGTCTCTTGGACTGCACCTTGCTATATCCTTGGAGCCAATTTTGCTGATCAAATTCCAGAAGATGAAGATCCCATGCCAATCGACGGGAATCCTCACCCCCTGCCCGGTCACTTAATTCATGAGGACAATCTTTTTGCTCTTCCACCATACCCTGCTCTCGCGTGGAACGATGTGGTGCTGCCTCCGCCTCCTATGGATGATCTCAATCAGGGTGGTGGCTGGGTTGGCATGCCAATGACCAAGTTGCCCAGGATGATCCGGTTCTTGAGGTGGTTCCTGATCAGGAGTCTATGGTCATTAACCAGAAGGATTTTTCAGGCTATGCTAACCAGTTGGACAGCCCAAATCAGGTTGCTCCCCCTGTGCATGTTCAGTTAAATGTTGCGACAATTGTGACGATCTCCCAGTTGTGGTTGTTGAGGCTGATCAGTTGCCTCCTGTTGTTATTGAAGATGAAGTTCCAGTTGCTCAACATGATGTTGCACCATTGGTACCAGGTTTGGTTGTTGGTGACCCTCAGATTGGTGTGCAACCTCCTGTAGTTGTGTATGGAAATGACTTTCAGAATGGTGTTCAACCTGTTCATCCTGATGCTTTGGCTATAGTGCCATACCAGCCGCCTATGTTGCCGCAACAAGATTTTGTCGTTGGACATGTGCATGTTGATTATGGCCCACCTCTGCCTCCTGAGATGGCCTGGAGAAGAACCTTCGATACTCTTTTGGGTCGTTGCTCTGCTCTACATGTTCCAAAGCAGGTTTTCCAAGCTTCGTTTGGGCCCCTGGTTCTCTCTAAGAGATCGTGGTTTCTGGCTTTTGAGCAGGTTAACTGGGTTTCTGATATCATTAGTGAAGATTATGTCAGCATGGTTGCCCCTTTGTCCACTTCCTCACCTCCCAGGGGACCTGCTCGTGTTTTGTTTTCTGACAGCCAACAGGAGTTGGAGCGTGACATTGGACTGCAGTCTGCTTCTGCCTCTAATGAGTGGTTTTCCTTTTCTGCTTCCTCCTCAAAGAAGAAGAAAGTCTCTAAGCATGGTCGTCCTCCCGTTGTGGATTCTAAACTGCGCCACTGCACTCGTAGTTTTGCAAAGAGGGATGGATTCAAGCCAGTGCTACAAGCCTTGCCAATGACTGGACCTAAAAAGAAGAAGCCTCGTTCCAAGCCTCTGGCGGATGGTTATCATGCTCGCCGTGCGACACCAGTGCCACTTCCAATGCCTATTTTTCATATTCAGCAAATTGGAGCGGAACTGGGTATCTCTGCTGAAAAGCTCTCTGTGGATGCGCTTATGGAGGATCCCTCCTCTGCCAAGGACAAATCTTCTGATGTTTAGTTTGGGCTCTGCGAGCTGGGTGTGGTCGACCCATAACCGGACTAGTTATCGTAGGTTTTATTTATGTCCTTTGTTTCTGGGATTTGTATGGGATCGCTGTCTGTGCAAACTTCTTTTGTTAGGCTATGTTGCATGTCTGAACTGCTTTATGTGTTGTCCTCTATGCGGGTATGCTGTTAAACCTGTAAACACTATGATTTATGGATATTTGGTCTACTAGAAGTTGGCATGTTATGTGTTGGAATGTTCGGGGTCTAAATCTGATGACTGTCAGCATGTTGTTCGTAACAAGGTGGATGAAAGTGTGGCTACTGTTGTCTGTCTGCAGGAGACAAAAATGGAGTGTATTGACTCCACAACTGTCAAAAAAATTGCCCTCGTTGTTTCGATTCGTTTGTCTTCAGTCCTTCTGTTGGTGCTTCGGGGGGCATTGTTGTGATGTGGAACTCCTCTGTCCTTACAGGGAGCTTAATTGAGGTCAAGCAGTTTGGCATAGTTGTGCAATTTACCTCAAAACATAACAATGAGCAATGGGCATTGGTCAATGTTTACGGGCCATGTCGTGGCCAAGCTAGGGATGATTTTGTGTACTAGCTCTATAACCTATCCATCCCTGACTCTGATAATTGGCTGGTTTTGGGGGATTTTAATTTTATTAGATCAACTAAAAACAGAAATCTTCCTGGTGGGGATGCTAATGATATCTTCATCTTTAATGAGATTATTGGGCACCTTGGTTTACTGGAGTTACCTATTAAGGAGAGATCTTACACTTGGTCAAATATGCCGGATAATCCTCTTCTTGAGCAGCTAGACTGGTTTTTTACCTCTGCAAATTGGATCACCTGCTACCCCTCCACCCAGGTGTTGCCACTTGCCAGGACTGCCTCGGATCATGTGCCTTGTGTAGTGGCTATTAACTCTTCTATTCCTAAGTGTAATATTTTTCGTTTTGAATATTACTAGGTGGAGCTGCAGGGTTTTTTGGACTGTGTGTCTGCTTCCTAGTCTTCTACTTCCAGCAAAACCCACATCACGGCCAAAATTGCTGACAAGTTCAAATCCTTGAGGAGGGATCTCAAGAGTTGGCACATGAATGTCTCAAAAATGAAATCCTTAATTGCTAAATGTAACAGGGTGGTACTCATTTTGGATTGCTTGGAGGAGTTGAGCCTCTTTACAGGCATGAGTTCAACTTTCATAATCTGGTCAAGCTGCATTTGGAGCATCTTCTGCACCTTCAATTTCTGTATTGGAAAAGGAGGTGCACTATAAGATCCATTAAAGTGGGTGAGGAGAACACTAAATTTTTTCATGCTCTGGCTTCTGAAAGATATAGGCATAATTCCATTGCTTCTTTGAGATTGGAAGATGGTACAGTTGTCTCTGATCATGAGTAAATGGCTGCTACTCTCTGGCAAAATTTCAAAAACGGGATGGGCACTAGTCATGGTGTTGAAATGTCTTTTGATCTCTCCTCAATCCTGGATAAAGTGGAGGGCCTGGATTCCCTGACTAAATTTTTCTCCAAGGAGGAGATGGATAATACTATCAAGAGCATGCCCATTGACAAGTCCCCTGGGCCAGATGGCTTTAATGGGTTGTTTTTCAAATGGTGTTGGGCCATAATCAGTAAGGATTTCTATGAGTTGGCTTCTGTTTTTCATGAGGGGACTGCTAATCTGGAGAACATCAACTACTCATATATCACCCTGGTCCCTAAGAAAAGATCTCCTGAATCTGTTAATGATTTTCGACCTATCTCTCTCACTGGTATGGGTGTAAAGTTTCTTTCTAAGATGGCTGCCAACAGATTGCAGTTGGATATTATGAGATGTTTGCATAAAAACCAATATGGTTTATTAAATCCAAAACCATTCAGGACTGTGTTTCTTGGACCTTAGAGTACCTGCATCAATGCCATCAGTCAAAAAGGCCTATTGTCATTCTCAAGCTGGATTTTAAGAAAGCTTTTGACTCAATTGAGCATGAAGCTATTTTCCAAATTTTTAGGCACAAGGGCTTTAATGAGAAATGGATCTCCTGGGTTAAACAATTATTGGCTTCTGGAACCTCTTCTGTACTTCTTAATGGAGTACTTGGGAAGCAATTTGCTTGCAAGAAATGGGTTAGGCAGGGTGACCCTCTTTCACCTCTTTTGTTTGCCATTGTTGCAGATTTGTTGCAGAAAGTTGTGAATGATATGCATCATAAAGGACTCTTACAACTTCCTATTCCCTGCCATGATAAGGATTACCCAATTATCCAGTATGCTGATGACACCCTCATTATTATGCCTGCTGAGGAATCTCAATTGCTTGCCTTGAAGAAAATGTTGCTTATGTTCTCAAAGTCCACTGCGTTGCATGTCAACTATCATAAGTCATCTATGCTACCTATCAATGTGGATTCAGTGAAGATTGCTAGGCTGGCTGCAGTCTTTGGTTGTGTGGTTGGCACTCTTCCCTTTACTTATCTTGGGCTCCCTGTGGGAATTACCAAACCCAAGATCTTGGACTTAATGCCTCTGGTTGATAGTATGGAGAGGAAACTTTCTGTTAGCTCTTCTTTCCTTGCTCATGGAGGAAGGCTGCGGTATCTGATCTCTGCCCTTTCTTCTGTGCCAATTTTTTCCTGTGTAGCCTGGACTTGCCTCCTGGTATATTAAAGCAGTTGGAGAGAATACAGAGGTGGTGCCTTTGGAGGAAGTATGGGCAAGATTCTGGTCAGTCTTTGGCTGCTTTGGGATTGGTTTGTAGGCCCAAAAACAAAGGTGGCATGGGTATTTTGAATCTGAAGCTGCAGAATGAGGCTCTGCTTCTCCAACATGCTAGCAAATTTTACAATAAATTTGATGTGCCCTGGGTACAACTAATTTGGAATACTTACTACCATGGCAGAGTTCCTCATGCTACCATCATTTGTGGCTCCTTCTGGTGGAGGGATATATGCAAGTTAATGGATAAGTTCAGGATGGTTTGTGCTATGCATGTTAATAAGGGTGACACTGTCTTGTTCTGGTCTGATTCTTGGTCCTTGGGGGACTCTAGTATCCCCCTTGAACAAAGGTTTGCCAGGCTTTTCTCTTTTGCCATTGATCCTCTTATTTCTGCTGCTGAGGTTTTTGACTCGACTGAGCTCACTTCCTTATTTCATTTACCTCTCTCGGAGAGAGCCTTTGGAGAGCTACAGTCTTTGCAAACCCTGCTCCTGCATTCCAAGCATAACCTTCAGTTGAATGATACATGGGTATGGAAAGAGGATGGCAAGGGTTATTCTGCCAAGAAATATTACTCTTTCTTGCATAAGCACATTGTGTCCAACCCAATTTCATCTTGGATCTGGGCTAGTTGTTGCACTATGAGAATCAATTTCTTTGCTTGGATGTTGATCATGGATCGGCTGAACACTCAGGATATGCTGGAAAGAAGGCACTGGAATGTATCTGATTCAAACCTTTGTGTACTATGTCCCACACACACCAAGGAGGATAGAGATCACCTCTTCTTTCAATGTAACTTTACTTGTAGGGTTTGGAATTATCTTCAAATCAATTGGATTGCTGGAGATGATATGATTGCCATTGCTTATCATGGTAGAAGGGATTTTGGCAAGCCTTTCTTCTCTGAAGTGATTTTCCTGATGCTGGAACATATGGAATGTTAGAAATGACATGGTTTTCAGGAACATTAGACCTTCTTTTTGTAGGTGGAGGTCTTCTTTTATTTTGGACATTTCTCTTTTGGTTCATAGGATTAAGCCTAAGTTCAAAGAGGATCTGCTTAGATGGATCTCTTTTTTGCCACCTTGAGGTTAGCATGTTGTTTTTTCTTGTTTTTTCTTTTTGGGTCTCTTGGACCTTGTAAGTTCTGCACATATGTAATCTTTTTTGGAAGTAACAAAATTGTTGTGGGGCCCAAGCCCTACAATTTCAGGTCAAAAAAAACATAATGAGAGGTAATTTAGTAACATGAAAATTTCTACAACCATATTTTCCTCTCTCATAATAATTACATGTGGGATCATAAGCAAATTCAACAAAAATAGCTATCACATAAAATATTTTCAACACGATCTACATGCATTCGAAGTTGACACTCTTCCAAAATAGTGGGATAAACATTAACTAAAGTCATGACCTCTCCAAACCCACTTTCAATAATATTGCAAACACTAATATCAATCACATATTCATCATGGGGCTTAAATAAATTTTCAAGATCATAAAAAGAATCACCCCAATCATGACCATTGCAACAAATAGTAGACATAGCAAAACTAGCATCCCCAAGCTTAGGGTTTTGCATATTACTAGCACAATTGACATTAATAGAATTTATAATAACATCATTGCAATCATGCTTTTCATCGAAGGAACTACCAAGTATGGGCGCAATAGCAACAATCTCATGTTTAACATAAGGGACTATAGCAAATTCATCTTCATAAATATTGGCATCATGGCCACAAGAATAGCAAGCATCATGTTCATGAGGGGATATTTCAATCAAATCATTGGAATCATAATTATCTATAGATTCATGCATATCATTATTTTCTTCCAAAGCAACGATCATTCTTTCACTAAATTCTTTGACATAGACATTATGAGCATAGCTCTCATAGCAATATTTAAGTATGTCAAAATTTTCAGATTCGTAGAGAGTAATATCATACTTTTCAATCAAAGAAGCAACTTCATAAACACCCTTAAAAGCAACAAATTCTAAAATTTGTTCGATATCATAGTAACTATAAACACCCTTTGCATAAGATGATAAGATTTCATTATCATTCAACTCACATAGGTAGGGAAGGTGTTTTTTAGGGTTCTTAGAGCAACAAGTAAAATCATAAATTTCACAAAGATTCCAAGTATAACACAGCAATCTATTTATTTGATCCCATAAGAGTCTCCCTTTTTCAGACAAACGGTGAGGCACAAAATGAGCGTGCTCATCTAAAGATTTCCCATCAACTAGGCTAGTTGGGGTTTCAGCACGAGCGCATAAGGATCAAAGATGATCCAAGTAGAACACTTTAAGTGGATCCATATCAATAAATTGTTAGCAAGCAAAGATGCGAGCAAATAGAAGGCACATGGAAACACAAACAAAGAAACATACGGGAAGAAGGCGAAGAAAAGGCAAAGGTTTTCAAAAATCATTTTAGAAGTGGGGGAAAGGAAAATGAGAGGCAAATGGCAAATAATGTAATGCGAGGGATAAGAGTTTGTGATGGGTACTTGGTATGTCTTGACTTGTGCATAGTCTCCCCGGCAACGGCGCCAGAAATCCTTCTTGCTACCTCTTGAGCATGCGTTGGTTTTCCCTTGAAGAGGAAAAGGTGATGCGGCAAAGTAGCGTAAGTATTTCCCTCAGTTTTTGAGAACCAAGGTATCAATCCAGTAGGAGACTACACTCAAATCCCTCGTACCTGCACAAACAAATAAGAACCTTGCAACCAACGCGATAAAGGGGTTGTCAATCCCTTCACGGCCACTTGCAAAAGTGAGATCTGATAGAGATAATAAGATAAATATTTTTTGGTATTTTTATGATATAGATTGGAAAGTAAAGATTGCAAAATAAAATCGATCGGAAACTTATATGATGGAAAATAGACCCGAGGGCCATAGGTTTCACTAGTGGCTTCTCTCAAGATAACAAAAGTATTACGGTGGGTGAACAAATTATTGTCGAGCAATTGCTAGAAAAGTGCATAGTTATGAGAATATCTAGGCATGATGATGTATATAGGCATCACGTCCGCGACAAGTGGATCAAAACGATTCTGCATCTACTACTATTACTCCACACATCGACCACTATCCATCATGCATCTAGAGTATTAAGTTCATAAGAACAGAGTTACACATTAGGCAAGATGACATGATGTAGAGGGATAAACTCAAGCAATATGATATAAACCCCATCTTGTTATCCTCGATGGCAACAATACAATATGTGCCTTGCTGCCCCTGCTGGCACTGGGAAAGGACACCGCAAGATTGAACCCAAAGCTAAGCATTTCTCCAATTGCAAGAAAGATCAATCTAGTAGGACAAACTAAACTGATAACTCGAAGGGACTTGCAAAGATAACAAATCATACATAAAAGAATTTAGAGGAGATTCAAATATTGTTCATAGATAATCTTTATCATAAACCCACAATTCATCGGGTCTCGACAAACACACTACAAAAAGAATTACATTGAATAGATCTCCAAGAAGATCGAGGAGAACTTTGTATTGAGATCCAAAGAGAGAGAAGAAGTCATCTAGCTAATAACTATGGACCCGAAGGTCTGAGGTATACTACTCACACTTCATCGGAGAGGCTATGGTGTTGATGTAGAAGCCCTCCATGATCGATTCCCCCTCCGGCGGAGCGCCGGAAAAGGCCCCAAGATGGAATATCACGGGTATAGAAGGTTGCGGCAGTGGAAATAAGGTTGTGTGGTGCTCTCGGATGTTTTCAGGGTATATGAGTATATAGGCGAAAGAAGTCGGTCAGGGGAGCCACAAGGGGCCCACGAGGGTGGGGGTGCACCTTCCTGCCTTGTGGCCACCTTGTTGCTTCTTTGGCGTCCACTCCAAGTCTCCTGGATTGCATTTGTTCCAAAAACGACTCTCCCGAAGGTTTCATTCCGTTTGGACTCCGTTTGATATTCCTTTTATGTGAAACACTGAAATAGGCAAAAAAACAGCAATTTGGACTGGGCCTCCGGTTAATAGTTAGTCCCAAAAATAGTATAAAAGTATATAATAAAGCCCATTAAGCATCCAAAACAGATAATATAATAGCATGGAACAATCAATAATTATAGATACGTTGGAGACATATCAAGAATGCATTGCCTAGTCGGACCTCCTACTTCAGATTCATCCATATCATTTCGGATGCGCTGACACTGCTGTCTGCCTCTACTTGTACGCATATGCTCTGGGTTTGGAATGTAACGCCTTTCAGCAGGGTTGACGCTGTTAAAGTTACCCATTGATCGAAAACCCATCAGCTCACATGTCCAGGTATTGAGGACAGAATCTTTCAGAAAAATGGAGACACAAACGATATTGCGTCCATTCCAAGTTGTCCGCAAGCAGCAAGTACATGTGAGCAAGGTAGGTGAAGCAATTTCGGTTTGTTGCATGTGCACTCACACGTTGGCCAGGCTTCATTACCAATTCTCACCTCATGCATCCTCAACTCATTTGCACATCCGAATTTGTTGTTGGCTAAGAGGACCTCAAACCTTCTTTCTTGATTACTGATGGCGACTACAGTGTGTGACCTAGCTTTTTGCATCTTGTTGTCCATGTACTTCCTGACTCTTTCACAGTAACGTGTATTCGGGTTGTTCAAGATATGATGCTCTACTTTTTGGTGTCTATCTCTGAAATACTTCACGGTGCCATAGAAAATACCCTCAACAATGGATGTAAGTGGCACTGCCCGGTTTCCTCTGAGGACAAAGTTGTATGTTTCCACGAGGTTCGTTGTCATGAAACTGCACCTTGCTCCAAGTGTGTCATGTAGCAAAGACCACCTCTCCAGAGGCTCATGCTCTATCCACTACTGGAAAGTTTTAATCAACCTCCCGAGCCTTCTCCTAGTACCAGGTGCGTCAAAGCCTGGCAGGTCACATAGCCCAACTGGCACCTCCGCCACGGCTGTTGTTCCTGTTGCTAACTGTGCAACTACTGCTTCAACATGTGCCCTCACTATTGCATCTCTTGCAGCTTTCATGTCCCTCACGTGTCTCTACGTGCACACATTAAGTCTGCCACGTATCAAATTGTACTTCCATAACCGGTTCTGCTTGCAGAGTTTTTTGAACAGATTCATCAGGTTCTTATTTCTAAATTGCGATAAGAAATTAGCCCCCAGATGGCGCATGCACCAACGACTCTGCAAGTCCTGCCATGGAGTTTGTTCCTCGGGGCCTGGGTTTGTCAGTGTCCTTATCGCACTGAGTATACCTGCATTCCTGTCATAAAGGATGCACACATTGGGCTTCTCCTTCACAACTGATATTTTCAACTGCCTCAAGAACCATGTCCAACTTTCAATGTTCTCACTCTCCAAAAAATCAAATGCGAGTGGGACAACTTGATTTTGGTCTTCTTGACCTATGGCTGTTAGGATCTGACCCTTGTACTTGCCAGTGAGAAAAGTACCATCAACACATATCACCAGTCGGCAATGCCTGAAAGCTTTGATGCATACACCGAAAGAGAAGAAGAGACGATGCAACACCCTCATAGTTGGGAACTCTGGCATGAACAGGTCTTGGATATCGATATAGGTGCCTGGATTCCGCTGCTGCAGGGTGTGAAGGAGCTAGACAACAAAGTCATATGCATCAAAATAAGAACCAAATATCCTCTCAAGCGCCGCATGCTTAGCCCTCCAAGTCTTGCCATAAGAAATTCTGTACTTGAACCTGGCGAAGACTTTTGTCTGGACTGCCTTCACTTCCATAGCTTTGCCCTACACTATCTCATCGTAAAACAACCGAGCAATAATCGTCAATGAAAGTTTGGCATGATCTTGATGGATGTAGGGAATAAGACAAGTGTGATTAACTAAGTCACTAGTCACCCAACTTGTGCCATACTTAGGGAGATAGTCGTGCACCCTGGCAGGACAAGCTGCGTTCCTGCATACCATTGTCAGGTATTTCTGACTTGACACCTAAGCAGTGAAAACCCTTTGCGTGGACATTACCCAGTTTGTTATTGCATCCTTCAGAGCTTGCTTGTTGGGATACATAGCACCCGTCGCAATATTGTTCTGGTGATATTGCCAGGCGGAATCATGTCCATCGTTCACAATCATTGCAGATGAGAAGTCATGATTCCACGATGCAGGATTCGGGACCTCCTCTGCATTTTCTTCTTCATCCGACTCATTAGAATCATCGGCATGACCCCTATCAACATCGTTGTCTTCTTCTTCCATCTGGTTCTGGATGTGCCCATCTACCTCGTCAGCGTCCACCTCACCATTGTAATCACCATCGGCATTTCCTCCTTCTACCTGACTACTCTGCCCTGGTTCATAACCATCAACATTTCCTCCTTCTACCAGACTGCTCTGTCCTTGTTCATAACCATCATCTCCAGCATTTGACATAGATAATTGCTTCCCTACACTGCTCTGCCCAGGATCGTAGCCACCCTCGCCTTCATGTGCAGTGACTTCCTTCACGACGGAAGCACTAAAGCAACAAGATTGCATCCCCTTCGTTCACAACCTTGTAACCACCACACCCAATCGGAGTCTCGCTCTATTGACCTCAAATAAAAGTAAATTATTGAACTTGACCATGTCCACAATGCATGAACACCGACGGTGTTTGTTTCGGTATCAAGACCTGAACTTGCCGCAATCCATTCTTTCAACTGACTGGCAGGCCATGTTTGAGATGCGCTCCTTGGCACCTCTATGTAAGTAAATTCACTCGGATAAGCTCCCATCTCAGTTTTTTGGACAGTACCAGGACCGTAGTAAAATATGAACTTCACTACATCAGACATCTCGGCTCACCTATTTTTTTTCAACTACGAAATACAAGTATTAAGCAACAACTTAAAATATGTGCACTAACAAATATTAGACATGTCTATATATTAGCTAGCTATATATTACGGAATATTAACGGAGCAATTAATACAATTCACACACCTACAGGTATATTACGAATATTTGCCGGAGCAACTACAAATATTGACAGATTTTAATATTTGACTGGACTGCATATATTACGGATTTTACCGGAGCAACTCCAAATACTGACACTCCTAAATATTTGACATCCACATATAGTGCGGAATATTACCGGAGCAACTACAAATTTTTACACAACTAATTAGTTAACATCTAAATATATTTACGTATACTATCGGAGCAACTAACAATAATCACACACCTAATTTATTTCACATCGAAACATATTAACAAATACTACCGGAGCACCTACGAAAAATAAAATGTTTGTTGAAATATACCCTTGAAGCGTGCGTGCGAACGACGAATGACGGATTTCAATCACCGGAATCGGAGCCGGAAACTCCACCAAACTGCCGGAGCTTCACCTCCACCACCTCCACCACACTGCCCCAACTTCACCACCACCACCTCCACCTCCACCGCCGCAACAACCTCCACCAATGAGCTGGAAAAAAAACTCCACCTAAATGCTCACCACGACCACCACGAGCTACCCCATCAGTAGATCGAGGTCTCTTTTGGCTGCCCTAACTAAGTAAAATCCATTCACGATGCCAAATCCGCAAAAAAATGGCTCGTTTTGATGCAGAAATTGGAGGCATTTTCGTGTATAGGGAGGAGAAAGAAAGAACAAAAGAAGGACAGAGAAGCTCGCAGTTCGTGCGTGGGAAGAAGGATGAAAGGGAGACGGGCCAACCGTGCGATGTGGGGCCGCACCCTGTCGGCCAGCAGCGGACCGATCGCCCCCCAGCCAGCTGACAGGGGGCGCCCCCGTGACCAGCCCGCGTCGACAGCCCCCTCTCTCCTCCTCGCGACGTAGCGTAGCCAGTGCGTGGCTGGCACGTGGCAGGCGGGACAACTATCGGCCTGCTACTGGCCGACTACGCCCACTCGACCTGTTGTGGGCTGACATGCCCAGTCGGCCAGCAGCGGGCCAACGGTGTATTTTTTTGAAAATTATTTATCGGGCGTAATATTTGTGAAAATTAATTAAAAATGTATTTTTTTAAAAAAAATAGCAATGCAGACGCCACTGTACGACCGTATCACGTCGCTGTAGCCCGACACCGTTGCTTACTGGCGTCAAAAGCACAGCAGCGGAAGAGAAGATGGTCTGATCTGAGTTTTTCCCCAAACCTAAAACCTCTGGCGGTGCTGGGGGCGACTAGGGTTTGACGTGGAACCTTCTCTGCCCAATGATTCATCGCCGGTACAATCAAGGTAGGAAAACGACAACTGCTCCGGGTTCATGGCTGCCCCCAACGCAGCGGGCTCGGGGGAGGGGAGCGATCCTCAGGTGGGTAACGCCGCTAGGAGGAAACTTGAGGAGGCCCTTGGGAAGCTTGATATATCCGAGGAAGAGGCTACTCCTCTAATCGTTGACGATCGCGTCGAGGGAAGGCCGGAGAAGTGGCTACTGGCCGGAAAAGTGCTCCACCGGAACCATATCCACATCCAGACCATCACTAATGCGCTTCGGCCGGCATGGGGCAATCCTCGCGGTCTGAAATTCAGATCGACGGGAGTAAACGTTTTTGTTGCAGAGTTCGAGACTCAGAGAGACAGAGATCGGGTGTGGGGAGGCTCGCCATGGCACATCAGCAAAAACGCCGTGGTGTTGGCGGAGTTTGACGAGTGCATGCGGCCAGATGAGGTTCAATTTGTCCATCTACAGATTTGGGCTAGGGTTTTGGATCTTCCCTACAACCTAAGGGATGAGGCGTGGTGGAAGCCGATCGCTCAACAGATGGATAAAAACGCCCAATTTGTCAGGTTTGATCACAATGGCGGTTATCTGCGAGCCACGATATCAATAGAAGTTGACAAGCCTTTGAGGAGGTGGATTTTGATAGATTCTGCCAGGAGGAAGAAGATGGATGTATATGAAATCCAATATGAACAGCTGCCCTACTTTTGCTTTTCCTATGGCAGACTAGGACATTCAGAGCTCTATTGTGCTACCCCGGGCTCTCGTGATGCCAAGGGTGAGCTACCGTTTGGTTCCAGGCTTTGAGCGTCGGATGATGCAAAGAAGCAGCAGCCCAGCGACAATTCTACCAGGGACCCAAAGACTCAGACCAAACCAACCACTGGAAATTCGAGTACTAATGAGGAACCTGGAGAGGAAGTTACTTCTCCTAAGAAGAGCAAGCAGCACCTAAAGCGCAAAGAAGCTCCACATCAGGTCTACAAACCAGTAGCTAAAACTCTGCTGCTCACTGACGGGAGTTTGAATGTTCCTATTGGGGATACGAGTGCAAACATCAAGGACCCAACCTCAGCCAGTAATGAAGTACAAGGGGATGATTATGCTCGTGAACCAAAGAAGAAGAAGCCTACACCGGAAAATTCGGCAGAGACCGCGGTGCGGTCCTGCCCATCACAATGAGTGTTTTAAGTTGGAACTGCCAGGGGCTTGGGAACCCCGAGGCAGTTCGGGAGCTTCGCAGTATTGTGAAGCTTGAAGGACCCTCCCTTCTCTTTGTAATGGAAACGAAAATCAAGGCTAAAAGAGTTGAGGATTTGAAGTATACGCTTGGTTTTACAGGCAGTTTTGCTGTTGACAGTGTCGGCCTTAGTGGTGGCATAGGTCTTTTTTGGTCCAAAGATGTGACCATTGATTTGAAGAATTTCAGTAAGAACCATATTGATGCACTAGTTCAAAACTCTGATCGGAACGCTTATGTTTGGCGTTTCACGGGTTTTTACGGAGCACCGCGGGCGGAAGAGAGACACCATAGTTGGCGGTTCTTGCGTACTCTGTACAATATCCCCCATCGCGCATGGTTGTGCGTGGGAGATTTTAACGAAACTTTGTTTGCTTGCGAGCACTTCAGCAGAGCGGCTCGGTCTGAATCTCATATGAGAGCGTTTCGGGAGGTTGTGGATGAGATCTCCTTTCAAGATCTGGGCTGGTCTGGCACGGCTTACACTTGGGATAACCATCAACCAGGAGATGCAAATGTCAAGGCACGGCTAGACAGGGCTTTTGCTAATGAGGAATTTCGTCAGCTTTTTCGTCACATACGGGTTAGACACTTACCTTTAGTTGAGTCTGATCATTGCTTTGTGGTAGCAGAAATCAAGGAGGTTTTGACAGACCGGCCTAGGACAAAGAAACAATTTAGGTATGAAAACGTATGGCAGACCCATACAGATTATGATCGTCTTGTAGCTGATACTTGGCGAGGCATACAGAGGACTCCTGGCTTGCAAGGCATTGCTTCGGCACTTGGTACATTGCAGTCCACTCTAGAGCGATGGAGTTTGAGAGAGTTTGGGTGTTTGACACGTACAGTCAGACAACTCCAAAAGCGTTTGGACCGTGTTCGGTGCCAGGCCACGGGAACTGGGCCGTCGGATGAGGAGAAAAACATTGTTAAAAAATTAAAAGAGGCCCTGCATCAAGAGGAAGTGTGGATTCGACAGCGGTCGAGAGTTCCGTGGCTTCGCGATGGTGATCGCAACACATCTTATTTCCAAGCACAAGCAGCGCAGCGCCAGCGAATGAATAAAATTACAGAGCTGCGACGAGCTGATGGCACCGTATGTGCTAGTAGAGATGAGGATAAAGTGGAGGTGCAGACCTTTTATCAACAGTTATATGAGTCACAAGGTTTTGCAGACCCACAGTTTTTGTTATCGCATGTGCCGGTCAAGGTGTCACAGGCGCTGAACACCGATCTTTCCAAACCATACACCCTGGAGGAAGTCAAGGTGGCCTTGTTCCAAATGGCTCCGTCCAAGGCACCGGGTGTCGATGGTTTTACTGCAGGTTTTTACCAGCGTCATTGGGATTTACTTGGCGATGATGTAACCCAGGCAGTTCTTGATTTTCTGCATGGAGGTGCGCTACCATCAGGGCTGAATGACACTTCTATTACTCTAATTCCCAAGGTCAGACACCCCCAATCAATTACTCAATATCGTCCTATTGCCTTGTGCCCAGTTTTATACAAGATTGCAGCGAAGGCAATTACTAATCGCTTGAGATGCATTATGGACGAAGTAATCAGTGAAGAGCAAAGTGCTTTTGTTCTCGGTCGCCTCATTACTGACAATGTTCTAGTTGCTTATGAAAGCATACATACGATGAGGAGACGAAAGAAGGGAAAGAATTACTCATGTGCGGTCAAACTTGATATGATGAAAGCATATGACCGCGTTGAGTGGCATTATCTGGAAGCTATTCTAGTTCAGTTGGGCTTTTGTATGAGCTTTGTCACATTGATAATGAAGTGTATTTCCTCGGTTCGGTTTTTGGTACGTGTCAATGGAGAGCTGTTACCATACTTCACACCTACCAGAGGATTCCGTCAAGGAGACCCAGTTTCACCCTATCTTTTTCTGCTTTGTGCAGAAGGTTTTTCCTCGTTGCTAAAATATTACAACGGAATAACTATAGACAGGGGTCTGAGAGTGAGCTATATATCGCCATGGGTCACACATTTGTTATTTGCAGATGATAGTCTGATCTTCATCAATGCATGTAATCCTAGTGCTCTTAGACTTAATGAAATTCTCAGAATCTATGGAGAGGCCTCTGGCCAAAGTGTTAATCGTGACAAAAGTTCGGTATATTTCAGCTCTAACACTCCTGATTCGTTGAGGCAGGTTATGCAAGCAACTTTGAATATCCAAGTGCAAGCATTCAGCGAGAAATACCTGGGGCTGCCTACCGCTGTGGGTCGGATCACCTCTGGCACATTTGATCACATCAGGGAAAGAGCTCGTGGGAAAATGCAAGGTTGGTCGGAGAAATTATTGGCATGTGCAGGCTGAGAAACTCTTCTAAAATCGTCGTCCAATCTATTCCTACATATTCAATGAGCACTTTTCTTTTGACCAAAAAAGTTTGCAAGAGTCTTACTTCACCAATGGCTAAATATTTTTGGAGTAGCTCTCTGGACAAGAAATCTTTGCACTGGGTGTCCTGGAAAGAGCTAGCTACACCAAAGTGCAAGGGTGGTATGGGTTTCCGAGACCCTCATATCTTCAATCTTGCTATGTTGGGCAAGCATGGGTGGCGGCTCATCACCAATCCCAATTCTCTTTGTGCAAGAGTCTTGAAAGGCCGTTACTTTCCCGATACTGACTTCATGCAGGCTACTGCCAAGTCCGCGTCGGCCACTTGGAGGGCGATCATTGCGGGGAGGAAGGCCCTACGGTCTGGACTGATCTCCCGCGTGGGTGACGGCTCTTCTATCTCGGTTTGGAATGACAAGTGGATTCCAGGTACAATATCCATGTCTCCTATCTTTCGGCCACCTCATACGACCGTCGAGCGTTTGTCCGAGCTTATTGACCCATCAAATGGGTCGTGGAGACAAGAACTTGTTCGTCATACTTTCATTGCTCCTGATGCTAAAGCAATTTTGAATATCCCAATTCGGCAAGGAGGAGGAGATGATTTTCTTGCATGGGCATTCGAAAGATCGGGGAACTACACTGTGAAGTCGGCGTACCGTGCTCTCGTGACTCGGAAAGAGCGTGCTGCTCTAGAGGAAGGGACGGTTACCGGAACCTCAGAGGAAGATACACAGTTGTGGAAATCTCTATGGAAATTGAATGTCATCCCAAAGGTTAGAGTGTTCTGGTGGAGGGTTCTTCGTGGAATTCTCCCAGATGAGGCCACTCTTAACTATCGACATATTGCAGAGATCCGTCGATGCAATGTTTGTTTGGCTATGGACGAGAATCTGGAGCATGCGCTCATACATTGTTCGCACGCAAAACAGTTCTGGGAAGAAGCGTATGCATGGTTTGGCCTCAGATTGCCTCGTCTTCATCCAGATTCTTGGGCGCGAGATATCACATGTGATCCTCGGTTCACTACTGATGATCGCGCAAAGATCACAACAATTATGTGGTCTATATGGCATTCCCGGAACAGAATCAAGCACGGCGAAGAGGGAAAGAATCCAAAGGCAACACTCAGGGCCACCAAGGAGGCGATTGCCCTACTTCATCTTCCACGCCGAGATGCTTTGATTTTGCCTGGCTTCGGTTGGAGACCGCCTGATGAGGGACTTGTTAAGAGCACTACGGATGGTGCCTTAAACCTAGCGGATGGCAGGGGCGGTGCAGGAGGGGTGGCCAGATCCTCTTCGGCACTCCTGGGAGCATGGTGCAGACCATATTTGGGTATTTCTGATCCCTTGATTATGGAGGGTTTATCACTGCGAGATGGAGTTCGCTTTGCATCACTTCGAGGATACTCGCATGTGGTAATGGAGACTGACTGCTTGGAGATGGTGACGCTCTGGAACACTCGCCACGATTCTCAGTCAATTGTGGCTCCTTTACTATTAGAGATAGGAGAGCTATGTAATCAATTTACTCTTTTTGATATTCAGCATGTAAACAGGTCAGCTAATGTCCCGGCGCATCTTTGTGCAAAGCGTGCTTGCACTCTGAATGTGACCGATAGCTGGCTTGAGGAGACTCGGGGTTTTTTGGTGACCAGCCTGTTAGCTGACTGTCCCAAAAATGCCTTCATATGAATAAAGCTATCTGGTTTTCCCCGTAAAAAAAAAAGCGCAGCAGCGGAATAGAACCCCACGCTTAGATCGCCTATTAGATTTTCCCGAGACTATTAGGTTTTCCCAGGAAAGGTAACAGCATCCGGCCTTCCTCGAAGAAACAAGTCGAAAGTTCCACTTCCAGGCCATACGAGCACACGACGCGGTGCTCCTCGTGGATCGCCGACCCTGTGCGCGCGGTCTGGTCAGATGTCAGCCGGAGCAGTGTGAAATTACGAGCTCCCACGGTCGCCGGCGGCGTCGGGCGCGGAGAGTATATGGACCGAGCCGCGAAATTCAGTCGCATCCATCTGCATCTCCGTCTCCATTGCAAAATGGCGCGCATGGTGCACACACCGAACGTTTTCCTGCGCCGACGAGGCGATGCGGAGTTTTTGTGGTATTTCTGACGACACCCGCATGCCGAACGTGCACCTTCGCGGTCCGTAATAATAAAACAACACAATTATGATGCTTCCGACTTCGGAGAGGTGCATCGCTCTGCACCCGCCGATCGGCGCCACCGGTGGCAGAAATCTGTGGGGTCAATTGATGCGACCTTTTCTCAAAGTATCTTAAATATATATGAAAATTGGTTGCTGAAATTGCTTTTGGAGGCCGAGCTCTACGGAGGCCTTCAAATGCAAAATTCAAAATTCATGAAAATTTATATTTTAAAATTTTAAAAATTCTGAAAATAATAAAGATATAGACGAAGGCATAATGCATAGTGTGTAAATTTTCAGAATGAAATATGTTGAAATGAGGGCTGTGGAAAAAAAATCCGGGACTTTTTAACACATGATACTATTCATCTTTCTAGACTATGAATTTATCTTTTTGGTACAGGTCGTATTTGAACGTATTTCATCCTGAATTTTTATACACATATATCTCACATCCTTATTTACTTGAAAAACATATTTTTTTTTGCAACCGGAAATTTTGAATTCTAATGTGCCAACGTATTTCATTCACTTGTGACCATTTGGATCTGTGCAGACAAAAAGCATAGCCCAACGCGTTGACGTAAACGGACTGACGTTTGTTTTGTTGTTCGTGATCCATTTATACCTAAAATTTGGGTTCGATTTGTGTCCTTGTAGATGTCTGCGGCGTCTTTCTTTTGTCCCCCTCTGGCCTGGTAGTCGATGGCACACAACTATTCTCCCACCCAACGCCCCGGCCTCTTCGCCACCGCCCAGCTCCCGTCGCCACATCCTCCGACGGCCTCACCGCCGCCACATCCACCGATGCCTTTAGTGCCAACGTTGTGGCCGCTTCTTGCCGCCACAGAGTAGTTCAACGCTTGCCTACCTACGGTTGCGGGCAGTCCTCGGCATACCATCGCTACCTCCACGGACACCGCCGGAGGATGCGGGGTTTTGACAACCATGTTGCCTGAGAGGGATAAGAGCAACTCAAGCAGACCCCGCAAAAGGCCCCGACCCATAAAATAATCGCCAAAATGCGGGTCGACGCGGAAAATCCCGCCCAAACAGACCGCGTAAGCGCAGCCGGCCCGCAAAATTTTTTTAGGGGCGCGGCAAAACCTCGGCCCCAACCCGCGTATTTGCGGGTTTCCGCCTCGCTCCTACGGTGCCCCGTATATAGTGAAGCGGTTGGTGGGAGGGACATTTCAGCCCGCGCTCCTTTCCCCACCTCCTTCCGCCGCCGCCCGCCATAGGTTCCACCCGTCCGTTGCCGCCTATTCCGGTCAAATCTGCGGACGGAATCGCGCCGTCGGGGCATCCCTCACCCTCCACCACCGCCACGCTGCACCCCCCGGATCTGGCGAGAAGAGCCGCCCCTCGTCGTTGTCACTGCCGGGGATCGACCGCCCTTGAGCCACCCCTCGTCGCCGCCCGGGATCGACCGCCCTCGAGTCGCCCCTCGTCGCCGCCGGTTAGTGTTTGTTTGTGCTTCGTGTCGAGCGCTCCGCATAGTTGGTTGACGCGGCATGCGCTTCTTGTTCATGTAGATGGAATTGAGCCCGTGCGAGAAGTTTTTGCTCTCAGATTCGTCCGATTCAGACGACTCGGATGTTAAGATGATACTTTCAAACTTTCTGCAGCAGACATTGGTGATGGCTCTTGCCGTCAAGGAGCACGAAGACGAGAACCGAAAGAGGCGGCGAGGATCGACCGTCGGGCATCTTTGCATTCCTCGGAATCGCCATCTCGGGAACAAGATGTTGATGCAAGACTATTTCACGGAGAATCCAACATATCCACCGCACCTCTTCCGGAGAAGGTACCGAATGCACCAACCCCTCTTTGTGAAAATTGTTCAAGCTTGCGAGGAAAATTGTATACTCCGCGAATATCCTCTTATACGGGTCCGTTTGGAGGGTCTTCCTCTGCTGTCGTCCGCGCCGTCCTGCAAATTCGTTTTTCCGCAAACTGCAAACGCGTTTTGCGGGTCGGCGGGATGCAGGGTCTGCTAGAGTTGCTCTAAGCCAACTCCAACGCATATTGTCATGGGGTTAACATGACAAGTGTCCTCATAGAAGAACTAAATTGTGAGGCCATAACTGCTAGGTGAGGCCTTGAATGGGGTTGATCGAAAACGAGAGACACGAGTTTACCCAAGTTCCACATGGTAACCAAACAGTAGGAAGGGATATGAGAAACGATGCAATGCAGACTACCAAACGGACTACACAACATGGTCGAGACATTGTTTCAGCCCATACAGGCTCCATTGGGCTACGCATGTACGAAGTCCAATAACAGCCCGAGCAACCAAACACGCCCCTTTTGTACCATCCACTAGTGTCCTTGACTCCATTGAGCTTTCTCCAACTGGACCCCAAATCATCCCATATGCCTGCCAAATGGGCCAGACACTACTTGAATCAAAAACACTTTTCAACCGTACCCTCTAAATTCAGTCTATAGGTTCGGGCGGTTTGACACCTCCCAACCCAGCTCATATGTTGGGCGGTTTTGGGACTGTCCGAATGTGTCCATCACGTCGAACTTGATATGTTGCACCTGATGATGATATGGATCTGGGGTAGGGTCATAGGCCTAACCTATACGTCCTACCCAAGGTCACTACCCCAGAAGCAAAGAAGCTCAAAAGACAACAAGGAGTGCCCAATAAATGCGTCAAGTGCAATCCACTCGACTAATCAGTCACTCGGGTACCCCTCCTTTCTGAAGTCATACGACCAGTCAACCACTCGACCATACAAGAAACCACTCGAACTATTGAAGACCAGGAGTCATCCAGAACAGCAACGGTCAAGCATTCACTTCGTAGTCTTTAAAGTCATTGAAGGCACTTATAGCTGGCGTTACCAGTAATGCCCCATCTTTATGTACATTGAACTCTTGGTGACGGGGGATGGCCGGGGTCCTGGCGCACTCTATATAAGCCACCCCCTCCTATGGCTCAAGGGTTCGCACCCCATGTAACACACACTCATATAATCCAGTCGACCGCCTCCGGGCACCGAGACGTAGGGCTTTTACCTCCTCCGAGAGGGGCTTGAACTCATAAACACTTGCGTACAATCTTGTCGTAGCTAGGACCTTGCCTCCTCATTCGTACCCCCTATACTTACTGTTAGACCTAGTACAACGACAGTTGGCGCCCACCGTGGGGCAAAGCGTCGTAGCGACTTCCGGCGAGGTTGCATTTTCTTCGATCTTCATCGGCATGGTTTCCGGTGGCGGTTTGGTCATGGGCTGCGAGTTCCGACTCGGCGCACTCACTTTCGTCGCTGACGACTCCGCCTGGTTCCAGGAGGACCCCTCTCGATGTCAAGGCTCTCCTGGCTTGTGCTCAGCGCACTTCCGCGCGAGTTCCTGCGGTGTCCTCCTCATGCAGCCCGTCTTCTCCGTACCAGTCAGTCATCGCGTCGTCGTCTCACTCTGCTAGGCTCCGCCGCAAGTGGTCTAGGCGTTCGCGGCTCCAGCGGTGGGTGAGACATGCGATGGCTCGTTAGCAGTTCACCCCTCAAGTCGCGGCAATTGAGCCCGACGTGTTTCCTTGTGGATCGGTCGACCTATTGACTGATTTCGCAGATACCCTCTCTGAGAGCGGTAGTTGTTACCCCGCGGCGGAGGTCCTCATGGTCGACTCCCATCGCGGTTCGCCTGGCTTTCGTCGCAGCGGCGACGGCGGCAGAAGCGTTGGCCCGTCACTCGACCATGAAGAGTACCAGCCCCAACCTCTCGGATCGCAGCAGAGGGAGGAGCTGCATCGCCACAACGTGGAGGCTCTCCAGACCCCCATCATAGGGGAAACCGCCAAGGCCCGGGCCTTGGAGGCGATGCGCCTGGCCACTCTGGCTGAGCGCACTCGTCTGGAGAATCTCTAGCATTCTCTCGACGAGCGTGCCCATTGACTGGTCCCCGAGTCCAGTCGGCGTCCACGACAATTGTTTCCACCGGAAATTGAGGTATTCCATACACCAATTCAGAATTTGGCAGCCGCTACACGTATTGCAGAGTCCATTCAGCGGTCTCGTTCACATACTCGAAGAGGCTTGGAACAGATTAGAACGCTGCTCCGAGCAGCGGGAGACCAGAACTTCATTGTGTCCCAGTCGCGGAACAGAATCCACAGCAAATCAGTGAGAGCAGATACCGTTCAGTCGGCTCATAGTCCTAGGTCCCCTTTGCGGCATGGAGGCCGTGATCACCGCCAGGATCGGTACCTGGGAAGAGCTCATGGAGAATATGATCGGGAATACGCTCGCGACAACTACCGTCGAGCGCCTTCGCCCCTTCCGAGGGACGGGTCGTACGCGCCCCGGCGCAATGACGACAGGCGTCCATATGGGAACGACCGCAGAGTTCCAGTTGACCCCAGAGAGCCCGACTTTGACACAAGGTCCGTCCTTGTGTAGGGTTTGGTCGACCGGAGTAGAGCATACAGAGAAGGGCTGGATTGGGACAGACCAAGTGGAGGCAGAGTCCATGTTTCCGGTCCAGAGTGTTTTGGAAGGGCCATCAAAGCTGCTGAGATCCCCCATAACTTCAGACTGGCGACTGGTGTCAGTAAGTTCACAGGAGAGTCGAAATCCGATACTTGGCTTGAAGACTACCGAGTGGCTATGCACATTGCTGGCGGTAGTGATGAGGTGGCCATGAAGCATCTTCCTCTGATGCTTGAAGGTTCTGCCAGAGCTTGGCTGAATCAGTTGGCCCCTGGGAGCATTTTGAGTTGGGATGAGTTAGCCCGAGTGTTCACCAGAACATTTGAGGGCACCTGCAAGAGACCTGCTGGTCTACCGGAGTTGCAGCATTGTGTGCAGAAACCGAATGAAACCTTGAGAGACTATATCCAGAGATGGATCACTCTGCACCACACAGTTGAGAATGTGTCAGATCACCAAGCAGTCTGTGCCTTCAAGGAAGGCGTTCGCTACAGAGAGCTCAATCTGAAGTTCGGTCGGACTGTAGATATGTCTCTAACTCGGATGATGGAGATTGCCACCAAATACGCTAACGGCGAAGAGGAAGACCGACTCAGGAGTGGCAAGCACAAAACAGTCGCCCAGGACACCCGAGGAGGAAATTCCAGTCGGAAGCAAAAGCGGAAGGCTGAGGCAGCGGGTCCTGCCGAGGCAGCAGTGTTGAATCAAGGAAAGTTCAAACGGAAACCTAAAGGGCCCTGGACCCCCAAGAAGGTGAAGGACCAGGAAGGAAATGATGTGATGGATTTACCATGTCATATTCACACCAAGAAGGATGAGGAGGGGAACCTGATTCTTTCCATGCATACCACTCGACAATGTTGACTCCTAATCAAGAGCTTCCGAGAAAGTAAACCCAGTGATAAGGACAAAGAGCCTGAGAAGGAAGAAGAGGATAAACATGATGACGACGGTTACCCCAATATCAATGCCACCTTGGTGATTTTTGCAGATATTGAGAGCAAAAGTCGACTGAAGGTCATTAACAGAGAGGTGAACATGGTTGCTCCGGCAACACCAAGGTATCTGAAGTGGTCAAAAAAATCCATTACATTTGACCAGTCCGACCACCCGGCACGCGTAGCTACCCTGGATGGCAGGCACTGGTGGTCGACCCAGTCGTGGGGGGCACCCGACTGACTAAGGTCCTGATGGATGGTGGTAGTGGCCTGAATATTCTGTATGCTGAGGCCCTCAAAGGAATGGGCATTCCGATGTCCAAACTCAGCAAGAGCAACATGCGATTCAATGGAATCATCCCAGGAAAGAAAGTCGAATCACTCGGTCAGATCACTCTCGACATGGTTTTCGGCGATGAGAAGAATTTCCGCAAGGAGAAGTTGACATTTGAGGTCATGGATTTCCAGAGTGCATATCATGCCATTCTGGGCAGACCTGCTTATGCTAGCTTTATGGCTCGTCCATGCTACATATATCTCAAGATGAAGATGCCTGGCCCCAGAGGCATAATAACGGTTTCCGGTAACCATCAGAGAGCAGAAGATTGTCTCCAAGATGGATCAAAGATAGCAAATGAGCAGATGGTAGCAGTAGAGTTTCAAGAGTACCAGAAGACCGCAGATCCGAGTGATTTGCTGCGTGCTAAGAGGCCCGCCTCAGAGTCTTCATTCCAGTCGGCCAGTGAGACCAAGCCAGTTCACGTTCATCCGACCGACCCCAATGTTGTTCCGACCCATATCTCGACGACACTCGACAGCAAATAGGAAGAAGTGCTCATCCAATTCCTCCGTGAGAACTGGGACATCTTTGCATGGAAGCCATCTGACATGCCGGGTGTACCCAGGGAGCTGGCTGAGCACCATTTGCGAGTCGACCCAAAAGTTAAACCTATTAAGGAGCATCTCCGTTGGTCTGCCACGGAGAAGAGAAAGGCCATTGGCGAGGAGGTGGCTCAGCTCCTAGAAGCTGAGTTCATCCGCGAGATTTACCACTCCCAGTGGCTCACCAATGTTGTTATGGTTCCCAAGAAAGACAAATCACTTCGAGTGTGTATTGACTTCAAGCACATCAATCGGGCCTGCCCGAAAGATCATTTTCCTCTGCCCAACATCGACCAGATTGTCGACTCAACTGCGGGATGTGAGCGATTGTCCTTCCTGGACACTTATTCCGGGTACCATCAGATCCGACTGTATGGACCCAATGAGATAAAAACGGCTTTCATCACCCCGTTTGGGTGTTTTTGCTATGTTACTGTCGGTGGGAAACGACACCTATGGGATCACGGGAACCCCTACTACGGTTGCGGGGCGTGGGGTTGTGAGAAGAGAAGGATCAGTAATCAGCACAAAGATCGTTTACCCAGGTTTGGGCCGTGAGGATGCGTAAAACCCTAGTCCTGCTTGGTGTATGTATTGAGTGTTCTTGAGCTCTCGAACTAGCTATGGATGTTGCGTGGTTCGAAAGAGCCGAATACTTTTCTAGTGCGCCATGGGCCTCCTTTTATAGGCGAAAGGGGCTGCCACAGTGGCACACAGGAGGTGGAAAGGCCTATAATGTTGCGAGCTTATCGCTCGTATTACAGGACAAGATGCATTTAATGTGTGGCTTAGGTGTCCCTTCACTTTATCGGGGACGGGAGCAAGGCCCGCCCCGTCCGTCGCCGCCCTTTCTCGCTTCGACACGCGCCCTGGCCAGCGATGCATGCAGCGCCATGTAGGCAAGCAAGCAGCTGAGGTGGCGTGGTGGTGGAGCCTTCACGAAGATCTTCATGCCGCCACGCAGGCGTATGCTGAGTTGGCCTGGAAGCTGCATGTTGCCACGCAGGTGCCTGTCCAGCTGGTTGGGCTGGCAGCTGCATGTGAACGGCGATCGGGACTCGGTTGGTGCGGGCCTAGTAGTGGCCCTGCTGATGCCCTTGACAAGGGTCTTGCCAGGTGGCCCGGCAAGGATCCTACTGGGTGGCCCGGCAGGGGTTTTGCCGTGGCGTGTGGTCGTCCCCGGCAAGGATCTTGCCAAGGGTCTTGCGGGTTCCCTCGGCAAGGATCTTGCCGAGGGGCGTTGCTTTCCATTCCTCATCTGATCTTGAGCATTCCTTGTCTTCACAAAGATCTGCATGCCACCATGGAGGTGCCTCCTGAGACCTAGCCTAGTGTGGTTGTTGGCGTTGGAGACCATGGGCTCTAGGGTGGCTCGCTCCGCTGGTGTGGGCGGGCTGCCCCGGCAAGGGTCTTGCCGGGGCTACTGAGGCTACCCCGGCAAGGGTCCTTGCCGAGGAAACCTGCTTCGCCCATCCGATCTCTGTGGCCTTGGTCCTTGATGTCGCTTTGTTTGTCTCGTGCCTTCGGCTTCTCTCCGTCTTCCTTCCTTTGCCCTGCTATGCGTGGCCGTGGCGCGTGGCTCTGACTGCCCGTGCACAAGTAAAGGGGTCAAAAGGAGAACCCCTACTTTTGTACACCGACAGGAGCCCCCGGGCCTGGGCCATACATAAGCACGACACGTTGTTGGGCCAGGCCCAGAACGGTGCGCGGGCTGGCGGGGCAGATTTTACCGCGGTAACTATTCCGTCCGCTGCGCTTCCCCCACGACCCGCGTTGGTCGTGCGTCATGGAGGAGAATGCGCGACGTGGGAGGCATGCATGGGACGGTTCCTGCACGCATGCGTCATGTCGCAGTTAATGGGAAAGGAGGCGGCCCGCTCCTTCTCCGTAAAAAGGAATAACCGTGGGCGCACTACTCACTTTACCCCCTCCTTGCGCTTTCTCCAATCTCAGAACCACCGCCCCTTTCTTCCTCCTTCTTGAGCCCCCTTTTCTTCGCTCGCTGTCGCCGTGCTTCTGTCGTCCTCTACTCTCTTTCCTCTCGCAACCGCCATGGCGCCCAGATCCACCAAAGGCAAGGGAGTGGCTAAAGACGTCAGGGCGACGGAGCAGCCGGAGAGCGAGCTGGTGGCGCGACGGACGCAGTCCGCCTACTTCCCCTCGACGATCGGTGTGCCCGAGCTTCGGGAGTTCTTCAAGGATCTGTGGGAGGTGAAGACGGGAGGAAAGAAGACGGGGCATCCAGCCACGCATGTCGTTCCCGCCAGCGCCGGGGCCGCCCCAAATCGGTACGCCTTTTTTGTCGACTATTTCTCCCGCGGGCTCTGTCCACTCCTTCGTCGTCCAAGCGCGTCCGGACGGCATCGCCTCCCCCTTCACCAGCAGACATTGGCGCGGGGGTCACGTTTGACCTTGGGCCCCTCAGCCCGGAGAGGAAGAGGAAGGGAGCAGAGGAGGAGGAGGAGGAGGAAGAGTAAGCTCTACTTCCCCCTGCTCTCCTTTTTCCCCATTTCCTCAAATGGTGTCGCTTTTTCTAAATCATCTTCATCTCGTAGGGACGTGGAGACGCTGGCCCAGCGGGTGAAGAGGGCCAGGATTTCGACGAGTGGCCAGTCCCCGGCAGGCACCTCCAGCGCGCCTCTAGTGGTGCTGAGCAACCCGGACAGCAGCCCCCAGCCCAGCCCCCAGCGTGAGTCCACCACCCATCCTTTGTCAACTTGCGCCATGCGATGCTTCGGTACTGACCATGCCGTGGATGTAGGAGGGGAGCAGCACCAAGGGGAGCCATAGAGGGCTTCTCCCAATGTGCCGCCCCCGTTGACCACGCCGCCCCGAGGGGCGTCCCCGACAAGGGCACCAAGCGTCGGGGCCATGCACACGGAGGAGGAGAGGAGAACACGGGCGCCGGTGGTTTCGCCTCGACGCCAAACCTCGGCGGGGAAGGGACTTTCGCCCCTCGGCCTGGAACGGGTAAGCCACTCGCCTTCTATTTCCACTTGCATTGCTTCTTTCTTTTTTCTGGCTTTTGATCTTGGCTCCACCCCGTCTCCTTATTGACATCCACACTTTTCCTCGATGGACCCAGAGGACATCAACACCGTCATCCAGGATGTCGCCGAGGATGCCGCGGCACAGGCCGAGAAGATCACCGCCGAGGAGAGCGCCAGGGGTGCCATCGAGGACGCCGCCAAGGGGCCTGCCGAGGAGCCCGGCAAGGGGCCTACCGGGGAGGCCGGCAAGGCTACTACCAGGAGGTGGTGGTCAACGACCATCCCTCCTCTTCCGCTGACTCCGGCTCCGGCAGGTACCTGAGGGTGAGAGATGACCTCTTCGTCCATCTCCCAGGCGCGTCGAGCACCAAGGCTCCCGTCGAGGGGGAGGTGTTTGACGACAAGGTGCTTGCCGCTGTCGGGCTCGAGATTGTCGACGAGCCGAGCATTGGCGGCGACGGCTCCCAGGAGGAGCGGCTGCTCCGGGCCATGAGCGCCAGCTTTCGGAAACTCCGGGCGCTCCACCGCGCTCGTTTGGACAAGGCCAAGTCCAGGACGCCTGTGGTGGAGAAGGCAGGGGCTGACTTCGAGGGGTGCGTCGCCGAGGCGCAAGACTAGTTCCACCAGGCTTAGGACGAGCTGAAGGTCGTTCAGAGTGAGCTGGCCAAGCGCGACGTGGAGCTCACCATGAAGCTGGCCGACATCGAGAAGGCCCAAGAGACGATGAAGAACTTGGCCGCCGAAGCCGAAGCCGTCCGGACCCAGCGTGAGGCCGCACTGAACTCCCAGGAGGAGGATCTTGCCGCGCGCGAGGAGGAGCTTGCCGCTACGCTCCGCGGTAAGGACGAAGAGGTGGACAAGATCGTCATGCAGCAGACCCAAGAGCTGGAGCAGAGGCATCAAGAGGCACTCGATGCCTAGGCTCTGGTTCACGCCGGCAAGGTGAAGGAGCTGGAGGAGCAGGCCTCGAAATTGTCCAAGGAGAAGGACACGCTCAATGGCGCCCTGGTGGAGGCGTAGGGCGTGGTCGTCAGCAAGGCCGGAGAACTCTCCGAAGCAAACAATTCCATCAGAGACCTCAAGCTGAAGCTGGGGGATCTCGAGAAGATGCCGTCGGAGGTCAAAGCCCGAGAGGTTATCCTGACCAAGGACCTGGAGACCGAGAAGCAGTTGCGGATGAACGAGACCGCCAACCTCAACGATCACTTGGCGGGCGAGAAGCATTGGCTCGAACACCTTGCCGCCGTTGCGAACTCGGCCGCACGCAGCTGGGCACCATGGGATGTTGGACATGAGGTACGCCCCGGAGACAAGCCTGAGCCCCAACACCAACCTGACCCTGTACTTTGAAAGGGTCGTCGGTGCCCTGGAGCGGCTTCACTACAGCCGGGCGGCCTCCCTGGCCGAGGAGTCCCGGATGCTTTGCCGGGGTGTCATGACCAAGGTGCTTGCCAAGATAGCGCACTGGCACCCTGACCTCGACTTCGGAGCTGCACTAAAGAGCTTTCCGGAGGATGCTAACATCGCGGCGCTCAGTGAGCGTATCAAGCCCATCCTCAGCCGCATCGACAAAATCAAGAGGTTGGAGGGCCAGCGCCGGGACTAGGCACCCCGTTCCTTATCGCCGCTGCAGGTTCATGACCAAGACAATTGCTATCTTTAGTTAGAACTACGGCGGCAATTTATGTAATATAACTCTGCAGTACTCCTGACATTATGCATATTATTTTCCTGATCAATTTTCCTTTCTATGTCCACCCTACGTTAACTGGGTAGGCTTGCCGGCGCGTAAACCCAACGTGGCGTCTTGAGGATGGATCCCTATTAGCCTGCCGGGTGCGCTTGCTGCCGGGCGAACCACCTTACCGCCCCTAGCACGGCTGCTCGATCTGTCGAGCTTGACTCGAGTCAGAGTCGAGAGCGTTGCTGACGGAGGAAGGCTACCCTGGCGCTCTCGACGCGGCTGCTTGAACTATTGAGAGGACTCGAAACAAAACAAAGGGCGTTGCCAATCACGGGAGGGCCCCTCTACGTACAGGTTTTCCATACATAGGCAGAACCTCCGAGGACAATAACCTCATATTAAGGGGAAGAGTTTAAAGTTTGGCATGACTTAGCTTTCTCGTCGCCGCCCCGGTGTCCTTCGCGCTCGCAGGAAGTGCCGCTCTCCTAGCCGCCTTCCCCGCGGGAGTCATGGCGATGAAGAACTGCCAGGTCAACTACTGGACCAGATTCTCACAATTGTGTCCCCCTACCTGGCGCGCCAAAGATGTCGATGGGAAACGACACCTATGGGATCACGAGAATCCCTACTATGGTTGCGGGGCGCGGGGTTGTGAGAAGAGCAGGATCAGTAATCAGCACAAAGATCGTTTACCCAGGTTCGGGCCGCGAGGATGCGTAAAACCCTAGTCCTGCTTGGTGGATGTATTGAGTGTTCTTGAGCTCTCGAACTAGCTATGGGTGTTGCGTGGTTCGAAAGAGCCGAATCCTTTTCCAGTGCGCCATGGGCCTCCTTTTATAGGCGAAAGGGGCTGCCATAGTGGCACACAGGAGGTGGAAAGGCCTACAGTGTTGCGAGCTTATCGCTCGTATTACAGGACAAGACACATTTAATGCGTGGCTTAGGCGTCCCTTCACTTTATCGGGGACGAGAGCAAGGCACGTCCCGTCCGTTGCCGCCCTTGCTCGTTTCGACACGCGCCCTGGCCAGCGACGCATGCGGTGCCATGTAGGCAGGCAAGCAGCTGAGGTGGCGCGGAGGTGGAGCCTTCACAAAGATCTGCCTGCCACCATGCAGGCGTATGCTGAGTTGTCCTGGAAGCTGCATGTTGCCACGCAGATGCCTGCCCAGCTGGTTGGGCTGGCAGCTGCATGTGAGCGGCGGTGGGGACTCGGTTGGTGCGGGCCTGGTAGTGGCCCTGCTGATGCCCTTGGCAAGGGTCTTGCCGGGTGGCCCGGTAGGGGTCTTGCCGTGGCGCATCGTCGTCCCCGGCAAGGATCTTGCCGGGGGTCTTGCGGGTTCCCTCAGCAAGGATCTTGTCGCGGGGCGTTGCTTTCCATTCCTCATCTGATCTTGAGCATTCCTTGTCTTCACAAAGATCTGCATGCCACCATGGAGGTGCCTCCTGAGCCCTGGCCCAGTGCGGGTGTTGGCATTGGAGACCATGGGCTCGAGGGTGGCTCGCTCCACTGGTGTGGGCGGGCTGCCTCGGCAAGGGTCCTCGCCGAGGAAACCTGCTTCACCCATCTGATCTTTGTGGCCTTGGTCCTTGACGTTGCTTTGTTTGTCTTGTGCCTTCGGCTTCTCTCCGGCTTCCTTCCTTTGCCCTGCTATGCGTGGCCGTAGCGCGTGGCTCTGACTGTCCGTGCACAAGTAAAGGGGTCAAAAGGAGAACCCCTACTTTTGTACACCGACATTACTATGCCCTTCGGCCTCAAGAATGCTGGTGCCACAGTCATGCGCATGATTCAGAAGTGCCTGCTCACTCAAATCAGCCGGAATGTGGAAGCATATATGGATGACATAGTGGTTAGGTCACGCAAAGGTTCTGACCTTCTGACTGACCTTGCTGAAACCTTTGCCAACCTGAGATGGTATGATATCAAGCTTAATCCATCAAAGTGCACATTTGGAGTCCTAGGCGGAAAGTTACTCGGTTTTCTCGTTTCCGAACGAGGGATCGACGCAAACCCAGAGAAGATTGGCACAATCCTCCGAATGAAATGCCCAATGCGTGTGCATGACGTTTAGAAGCTTACTGGTTGTTTGGCTGCTTTGAGCCGATACATCTCACACCTCGGTGAAAAGGCACTGCCTCTTTACCGACTGATGAAGAAATCTGACAAGTTCGAGTGGAATGACGAGCCGAAGCAGCGTTTGAGGAGCTAAAAGCCCTGCTTTCCACCCAGCTGGTGCTTGCTGCTCCGGTTAGCGAGGAGCCTCTATTGCTTTACATCACAGCCACGGGACAAGTTGTTAGCACAGGCTCACGGTCGAGCGGGAGGAAGAAGGCAAGGCCTTCAAAGTTCAGCGCCCCGTGTATTACATTTCAGAAATCTTAACCCCATCCAAGCAGAGATATCCTCACTATCATAAGCTTGTTTATGGGATTTACCTGACCACGAAGAAGGTTGCACATTATTCTCTGATCACTCAATTTCAGTCGTCAGCGACGCTCCAATGTCAGAGATTCTAAATAACAGGGATGCAACTGGTCGAATGGCAAAGTGGGTGATTGAACTTCTTCCTTTGGATATCAACTTTGAGGCAAAGAAGTCCATTAAGTCTCAAGCAATTGCAGATTTCCTCGCAGAGTGGACAGAACAACAACAGCCGATTCAAATTCAGTCGGAACATCGGACCATGTTCTTTGATGGATCCAAGATGTTAAATGGCTCTGGTGCAGGAGTGGTCTTAGTGTCCCTACAAGGAGACAAGCTCATTTATGTCCACCAGATTCACTTTGACTCTTCAAACAATGAAGCTGAGTATGAGGCACTATTGTATGGGTTGCGTATGGCCATTTCACTCGGCGTCCGGCGCTTGATGGTTTATGGCGACTCAGACTTAGTGGCTAACCAAGTAATGAAGGAATGGGATGTCAGGAGTCCTGCAATGACAGATTACTGCAAAGCAGTGAGAAAGCTAGAGAAGAAGTTTGAGGGGTTAGAGCTCCACCACATCCCACGAATCAAGAATCAAGCTGCTGATGATCTGGCGAAGATAGGTTCCACTCGGAAGCCTATTCCCAGCAATGTGTTCTTGGAGCATCTCCATACCCCGCCAGTACAAGAAGATCCCTTCAAGGAAGAACCCCCGCAACCAATAAGTTCAACCAACCCGACTGAGATCGAGGTTCTAGCCGTGGTCGACCTGATCATGGAAGTCTTGGTGGTCACACTCGATTGGAAAGTACCATACATCACGTACATTCTCAGAAAGGAGCTCCCAGAGGATGAAGATGAGGCTCATCAGATTGTCCATCGATCGAAAGCTTTCACCGTGATGAAAGGGCAGCTTTACAGAGAAAGTGTCACAGGAGTGGCCCAATGATGCATCACCCCGGAAGAAGGTCAAATGATCCTAAACGACATCCACTCGGGGACCTGTGGTCACCATGCATCCTCTAGGACCATCATGGCCAAAGCATACCGAGCGGGATTCTATTGGCCTCAAGCAAATGAGATGACGAAAGATATAGTCGACAAGTGCGCAGGTTGTCAGTTCTACTCCAACATGTCTCACAAGCCTGCATCTGCCCTGAAGACCATTCCACTCATCCGGCCATTTGCAGTCTCGGGATTGGATATGGTTGGACCCTTCAAGACTGGCGCGAGTGGTTTCACCCATTTACTCATGGCAGTCGACTAGTTCACCAAGTGGATCAAAACAAGCCCATCAAAAACCTTGGAGCAAGCATTGCCGTCAGTTTCATCAGAGAGTTGATATTCAGATATGGAGTTCCTCGCAGCAGCATCATAGATAACGGCTCCAACTTTGATTCTGATGAGTTCAAGGCATTCTGCGCTTCCCAAGGCACCCGGGTCAACTATGCGTCCGTCGCATGCCCGCAGTCGAATGGACAGGCAGAAAGGGCGAATGGTTTGGTCCTTCAAGGGTTAAAGCCTCGACTGATGCATGATCTTAAGCATGCTACTGGAACTTGGGTCACTGAATTACCGTTGGTCCTATGGGGGCTGAGAACAACACCCAATCGGTCGACTGATCGAACCCCTTTCTTCCTGGTATACGGCGCTGAGGTTGTGCTTCCGAGTGACTTACTACACAATGCTCCCTGAGTTGAGCTATTCTCAGAAGCTGAAGCAGAGCAAGCACGCAAAGATGTGGTTGACCTCCTAGAAGAAGAGCACAAGATGGCTTTGGTTTGGTCGACCATCTATCATCAAGATCTGCGTCGATTCCACGCACGCAATGTCAGAGGTCGAGCATTTCAGGAAGGAGACCTTGTGCTCCGACTGGTTCAAAAGCGACCTCACAAACTCGCTCCAGCCTGGGAAGGTCCCTTCATCATCACCAAGGTGCTTCACAATGGAGCGTATCACATTTACAATGTTGCCAAGAAGATGGACGAGCCACGCGCATGGAACACAGAGCTGCTTCGTCCTTTCTATACCTAAAATCACTTGACCCGATGAGTTGTAATAAAAGCACTTCAGTTTGTTTTCCAAAAACAAGATTTTTACAGTATCTTAATGATTGGTTTCTCATAATCACTTGCGCCCAAATCCCCCAGTGGGTGGCTTAGTGGCGAACCTGATTCGCCTAAGTTAAAAAACATTCCGAGTGGAGAGAAATCCTCCCACTCAGGGGCTTAGCTGTGACCCCGTAATCGCCTAAGTTAAAAAACATTCCGAGTGGAGAGCAATCCTCCCACTCAGGGGCTTAGCTGCGACCCCGTAATCGCCTAAGTTAAAACATTTCGAGTGGAGAGCAATCCTCCCACTCAGGGGCTTAGCTGTGACCCCGTAATCGCCTAAGTTAAAATACATTCGGAGTGGAGAGCAATCCTCCCACTTGGGAGCTTAGCTGCGACCCCCTAATCGCCTAAGTTAAAAAGCA
>NC_041389.1:599778336-599791016 GCF_002162155.2 Triticum dicoccoides | reverse complement strand
TATGACCTTGTAATCGCCTAAGTTAAAAAACATTCCGAGTGGAGAGCAATCCTCCCACTCGGGGGCTTAGCCGCGACCCCATAATTGCCTAAGTTAAAAAAACATTCCGAGTGGAGAGCAATCCTCCCACTCGGGGGCTTAGCTGCAACCCCGTAATCGCCTAAGTTAAAAAAACATTCTGAGTGGAGAGCAATCCTCCCACTCGGGGGCTTAGCTATGACCCTGTAATCGCCTAAGTTAAAAAACATTCCGAGTGGAGAGCAATCCTCCCACTCGGAGGCTTAGCTGCGACCCCGTACTCGCCTAGGTCACAAATATCCTCTGAGCTACGCCACAAATACTACATACTCTCCATCCCTATCCGCAAGGACGACGAGGTGTCGATTGAACACCACCTCTGAGCTACGCCACAAATACAATGTATGCCCCATCCCTATTCGCAAGGACGACGAGGTGTCAACTGAACACCATGTCTGAGCCGTGTCACAAGTACAATGTACCGTCCCTATCCACAAGGATGATGAAGCGTCGACCGAACACCGCGTCTAAGCTCTATCAGAAGTACAATGTACTTTCCATTCGGCAAAAGATAGGAGGACAAAGTCCACTCGGAACCAAAAGACAGTCAGAAACAATTCAAAACCAGAACAAAAGCCATGATATTCAAAGGAATTCAAGTTCAGATAAACCCTGCAAAAGTTCAAGACCGCAGCAGGCAGAAGTACTCAGGCATCAAGCCTGAAAGAGTTTAATGATTACATAATCACTCGGTATTCCGAGGCAAATAAAGGTGGGGCATAATGTTTTGATCACTCGTCGGGAGAAGGACTTGCTGGATCGCAGAAGTTGTCAAGGTCAATGTTGTCTGCGATGCGAGTGGCGGCGTCAAGGAAAGTGTCCATGAAGGACTGAAAAGTGTACTTTTTGGTGTTCACAACCTTGAGTTCTGCCAGCTTGTCTTCTCTGACATCCTTGCAATGCACTCGGACCAATGACAGGGCAACATCGGCGCCGCAGTGAGCAGATGATTTCTTCTATTCTTGCACTCGGTCAGCTATTTGATTCAGTCGAGCCATCATAGACTCGAGGTCTTGTGAGAGTTCTGCCTGAGGCCAGAGTTCAGTATCAACCCAAGTCATCACCGCCTTCAGTCGGGCAAGATAAGCAACCGTGTTGTCCATGTGTGATTCCAACCGCAGCACATTCATTACAACATCATCTTTGACAGGACCATTGATGGGGTCGAGACCCGTCTCGACCCGCCCAATCTTTGCTCCAAAGTCCTGACAAAGTTCTGCACAGTCAAAAAAATAGTGAGTCGACAGTATGACAAGATGCGTCAATCGACAACAACAAATCAGTCGAACAATAATACCTTCAAGCTTCAAGACCAGTTTTGCAGCAAGTTGTCCCAGATAAGATTCTAGCTCGCCCTTTGTCGGTGTCAAAACTGGCAGATCTCGGGTAGGGGGTCCCGAACTGTGCGTCTAGGTGGATGGTAACAGGAGACAAGGGACACGATGTTTTTACCTGGGTTCGGGCCCTCTCGATGGAGGTAAAACCCTACTCCTGCTTGATTAATATTGATGATATGGGTAGTACAAGAGTAGATCTACCACGAGATCAAAGAGGCTAAACCCTAGAAGCTAGCCTATGGTATGATTATTGTATATCTCTATCGACTAGCCTGGCCTCGGTTTATATAATGCACCAGAGGGCTAGGATAACAAGAGTCATAGCCGAATACGCCGGTGGGGGAGGAGTCCTTGTCTTGATCGCCAAGTCTTGTGGAATCTTCCTTCTATGCGGCAGCTGTCCGAACTGGCCCATGAGTACGGCCATGGGGGTCCTCGGCCCAATCTAACAGATCGGGAGATGACGTGGTGAGTACCCCCTAGTCCAGGACACCGTCAGTAGCCCCTTGAACCGGTCTTCAAGTTAGGGACGCTCCTCGATTCTTCCGAACCGTTCTTCATCTTCGGTTGCCGGTCTTGAAAACTGGTTCAACAAATCTTCTCATCTTCTATCTTGAGCATCGCCGAAATGCATGCGACGAGTTTACACGTCGGGTATTCGAGGAGCCCCTTTTAAGTTTCCGGCCTTTATCAATGATTTGTTATTTTTATGCCACACCTCGGGTTCGAAGTTGTTCCCGGGAGGCAGTGTCCTCTTGCGTCCGATCTCTAATGCCAGACTGCATCCAAGGTATCTCTTGCAGCCGAGCACCAATGCCGGACTGCTTTCGAGCTCCAACGCCGAAATGTATCTGAACTCCAACGTCGGACTGTGTCCAAGCTCCAACGCCGGACTATATCCAAGATGTCATAGATCATCTTGGTCCAAAAAGGTTGGAGTTTAGCCGAGCTTAATGCCGGAAATGCCCTCTAAGGAGCCAGCCACTTGCATCCGAGCTATATGCCGAACTGCTTCCGAGGTGGTTAAGCACCTCGGTCATGGGCTGATTTTTGGTCAATGTTTTTTATTGATGCAATTTATTCTCTGACGAGATATATAGCCAGTAGCCCTCAAGGTGTGTATCGGTCTAAAACCCGAGATGCGCCTGAAGGATGACATAAGACCGCTGATCCCAGTAACCGCTGAGACTCAGGTTGATTTGCAAAATCAGCCTGAGGATCAAGTCCTAGCTCGGCAGAACACTTTGGGACACAAAAAGCGGCGTGCTTAGTCCTCGAGACTCGGGTTGGGTGCGGTCGACCAACCTGAGGATCAAAATCTCCTCGGAAACTGTATTGCACTTACAATTTTCTGCATAGAATAGACAATGCAGTAGCCCCCGAGACACCAGTCGGGTGGCAACACCAAGTCAGGGGATTGATGTGCCCCTTTAATATTTGTAAATAATAAGCCCGAAGCCCAGTAGCCCCCGAGCCTTAATGCGGGCACGGGTGGCCGAATTAAGGATCAATATCCATAGTAAAGTCACAAATTATGTGTAATGAATCTATGTATCCAAGTACTTTATGTCATTAATGCTCGGATCCGCATTGTACAAAACTTTCTTGACCGACCATCAGCTTCAACCTCCTCGGCCAGTAGCCGAGGAGTATTTGTCCTACTATATAAAGCCTTTATGAGGGCAAAGATTTACGACAAACAAGGCAATCTGGCCATATGATTTTATAAACAAAGGTACACAGAGAGATATGTTATATTGTTGTTTAACATAGGAAATGTCTTTCAAAGAAAATAGTTCCGCTATCGGTTCCTTTCTTTGGGTTGGCATGCTAAGCATGATCATGAAACCTCAGCTCTAATGTAAGAGCAAAATATTGAGGATTTAGTTTGGGAGGCCAGTTACTAGCCCCCGGTAATGTTCGGCGACAGTTGAGGTCATGTCGTAAACACTTCGGCCAATGTTATGAAATGGCCCATCATTTAACACAGTCATCGGATCGCTGACCAATTTACGCTTATTGTGACAGTCAGTTTTTGGCTTTCTCCACTGAGGTGCTTAACCATGTGAGCTGGAAGCACCATCGCAGTGGTTCTCCCTTTGCACACCTAGTCGAACAAAGCGGAACGTAGGGGCAAGCGCAGGAGCCGGGCAACCCAACTATTGACCGAAGACACAATTCGAAACCGATGCATATAGAGCAATATCCGAGATTTTGTTTTGTTTTTTTGCTAAATCTCTAAAGGTGTCCGGCTTTGCACTGCGAGACTTGTGCTGAAAATACACAAATAGTTTAAAAGTGCCATGGGCTCGAAAATCCAAAAAACATATTCAAAAGGTTAATGTCCGAACTAGATCAAGTGTTCGGTGCCAATCCGAAAATTGGACTTTAGAAAAAAAAAAGGTGCTTCTGCCGTGCTTTAACATGACACATCCTATCTCAAAACTTCAAGCGGGTCAGCCTACGGCTTCAACCTCCTATCCCGAAGGCGGAGTACTTCTTACTAGGCCAGTTTAGCAAACTAAACTCTAGCGGCTTTGAGAGAGAAATTAGGCTCCCCGGCTAGTGACAGGACACTTGTGTCGAAAAAAGGAGTGATAAGTAATAATAAAAACTTTGCAACGACTAAGAAGAAAAACACTTATTATAAAACGGCTCAAATAAACATAAGAGCCCCCAAGTGACTTGGGTAAAAGAATGATTGTATGTACCGAAGTACTTGTATCATATCTGTGTTCACCCGAACTTTATACGCGTCTTAACCGACCGTCGGCTTCTCCCTCTTCGGCAAGGGCCGAAAAGTGTTATGTACTCCACCTGTCGAGAATATCGACGGTGTTTCCGATAACCAGGCAATCAGGCCATAAGGCTGTAACAGACAAAGCGCGCTCAGGGAACTTATGCTATATTACTAACAAAGTGTAAGAAGCATCTTCGAAGAAAATAGTACCCCCACCGATACCTTTCTTCGGTGCTCATTATTACTATGAGACTTTGTGCAATAGATTTTTTGTACTCATGAGTTCCGTTGTGTGCCGACCATGATTGAAAACAATAAGAGCGCTAGCTTTAGGCTTCACCCAGTCTGAGGTCCGGCTCGGGTGACCCGATCGTGACAATCGCAGAGGTGCTCCCTTTACTCCCTAGTCGAACAATCGGGAACGTAGGGATAAGCACAGGAGCCAGGCAACCCAGCTTGCAAATCGCTTAAGTCAATATGGTGCATATTGTGGCGTAATACACGAACAAGGAACGAAGCCGTACAAGTATAATCATATGCAAGAGGAAAAAGCTTCATGAAGGAAGCCCCCAAGTAAACGGGGTATTTGAATTTGCGCGTCACAAACAAAGTTTGGACAAGGAAATTTTTACAAGCAACTTTTTTCCAAAAAAGTATAATGCTTGGTTGAACCGAACACGATTTATAAGTTAAAGCTTTGAGCATGAAAGCGACTTAGCTGGTTAATGTGTTCGTTATTGATGACGCGGTCCGAGCTTGATACGGGACAAGGTTCCATCCCCCAAGCCGGTGCCGAGGTGGCGGAGCAGAGAGCTCGACACGCCGAAGTGGTGACATAGCACGGTCAATGCAGATCGGCAGAGTGACGCCGAAGTCCCCGGATCATTTTCATGTGCACAAAAAATGGTGCAAACCGGAGATAAGAGTAGTAATGATAATTAAAAAAATCGTTGCATAATAAATAATTTATGCAAAGTGAGTAATAAAAGAAATACGGCCTGGCGCCAAAGTCAATGTTGATGCAGGGTGTCGGCATGATGCGGTAAAGGCGTGGCAAAGCCTGAATTCACAGGTCGGTCTGAGCTCCGGATGCGGCGTTCGCCGGACTATGTACGGAAACTGACCGAACCACCATGCGACTTTTGTTAATGCGGCCACCATTTGATACACCTGTGTACATATGATGGACAAACTAGAGTAATAATTTCTTGGGAAGAATGAACCCAAACAAGCAAAAAATACTGGGATTAATAGCACCTGGTTTATTTGTTGTAGCAATCCGAAGAAAGGTGATTCCAAAAATTGGGACTCGATCCGCACACCTATTGCCTGATGGGCGATAAAGCAACGGCATGGCGATGCTGGCAAAGGTTGGCTCGCCGAGGCAAAGCCCTCGGTCCAGCTAACATGACGGAGCTGGTCGGCCAGCGACGCTGAAGTGTCCAAAGTAGGTTGATGAAGAGATGACGAAGCCCCCGGTCCAGCCGAGATGTCGAAGTAGGTCGGCGTGATGGACACCCGCTTGAAGAAGCAATAGTGCGTCCTGCCAATGCAGGTCATGACGTGGTCGATGCCGGCTTGGTGAAGCGACTCTGCGGCGATGCGGGTATGCCCGCTCCGTGTAATCCATGGGGCGGAGATGTTGGTGATGATTTATCCTTCGCGATGCCGGACTCTTGTTCGGCTTGCCGAGATGATGATCCGAAGAAGTTGAGCTCGGCTCAACAAAGTGACGACGTGTCTAGCGCAGGTCGGCAGCCGTGGAGCAATATTGCCGGACTGGTTTGACACCAGCATGATGTTGAAGATCATGTTCAAAAGATTTTATAGTTAGTGGGATGTGTTCGGGAACAAAACACAATACCCCATACAAAATTTCCTTCAAAAAGGATGTCCGAAATCCCGTTCGTAAAAAGGACGAACTCGGATTGGATTTGTTTTCGCGCAGAAGACAGATCCGAAAAGTGATGCACTAATCGGAAGGTTCCCGGAGTTTGGACGATCGGATCGAGCTGAAATTTTGAGGGGTGGTAGATATAGGAATTCCACAGTCAATCAACGGTTGGATCTTCCAAAGGAGGTCCGAGCTAGAAGCTAGACACCACGCCCTAAACTCGTCCAGATTCTCGTCTAGATTTGACAGGGCTCCGGTATATCGTAGATTGTCGGAGATTGCTCCATCGGAACTCGACGAAATTTAGCGTGGCTGTTGTAGATGTAATTCTGCACTATTCCACCGATGCAATCGTCAAACCGACGCTCGAGGAGGCGGTGACGGCGGATACAAGTTCGCAGTCCAGAAAAACAGCACGGTCGCCCGAGGGCAATGTTGACGTTGAGCCCCCGGGCTCCCTAGATGATTCCTCCATGACCTTGATAGAGATCGGAGCTGATGTTGATGAAGGCCCTCATCCAAACACGACGATTGGAGGTAGGGCGCAGTCCTTGGTCGAACCAAGGTGACCAGTCGAGCTGGTGACGAAGATGCCGAAGTCGCAATTGATCTGCAGGCGAGCCATCGACCTTTTGCCGAACACACAGCGGAACTCTCAATGAAAGTACCAATGTCGGTGTCAAAACCGGCGGATCTCGGGTAGGGGGTCCCGAACTGTGCGTCTAGGCGGATGGTAACAGGCGACAAGGGACACGATGTTTTTATCCAGGTTCGGGCCCTCTCGATGGAGGTAAAATCCTACTCCTGCTTGATTAATATTAATGATATGGGTAGTACAAGAGTAGATCTAGCACGAGATCAAAGAGGCTAAACCCTAGAAGCTAGCCCATGGTATGATTGTTGTATATCTCTATCGACTAGCCTGGCCTCGGTTTATATAATGCACCAGAGGCCTAGGATAACAAGAGTCCTAGCCGAATACGCCGGTGGGGGAGGAGTCCTTGTCTTGATCGCCAAGTCTTGTGGAATCTTCCTTGTATGCGGCAGCTGTTCGAACTGGCCCATGAGTACGGCCATGGGGGTCCTCAGCCCAATCTAACAGATCGGGAGATGACGTGGTGAGTACCCCCTAGTCCAGGACACCGTCACCCTTCTTGGCCTTAAGGCTTCCAACTTCATCGGTCAAGTTGTCCTTGTCTTTCTTCAGTTGCTCGACCTCCCGATTGGCCTCAGAGACAGCGGTCTTCAGCTTTGAGTTCTCCTCTCCTAACTTGCTGACTGAAGCCAGCTTCTTGTCCGCAAGCGCTGTTTTCTCTCGCGCCTCCTTCTAGGCAGCAGCAAGATCCTGATCCTTCTTCTCCAGAGCCTGCTTCATTTTCTCCAGACGAGCTTGAAGTTGACGGTTTTCACTATGCACATCTGTTCGAGTGAAATCACTCGGTTCAAAGAGACTAAAAGTAAAGACACAAAGAAGTGCGAGTCACAAGGTGGACAGTCGATGATTGGTTACCTCCCATGATAGCTGCTTCATCCTGAGCAGTCTTGAGGTTCTTCTTGGCCAGTTTCAGGTCAAGGTTGAGGCTGATCTGTTTCTTGTTCAGTTCAGATAGTTGAGCCCCAAGATCACAAGACCTCTGTAGTTAGCAAATAAGAGATGTCAGTCGACAGAAACAAAAGACAATCACAGTGAAAGTTGCTCTAAGATTACCGCCGAATCAAACAATCAACAGTAGTCTCGGGGACTACACCCAATGGGTGCACTTAGCGTGCCCCCACTAGTTTGGTTTAACACTCGGCATGGTCTGCCCAGCATGAGTAAAAAAGGGAAGATTCTCAGACCCCAGCCGACTGCCAACAGGCGACCGTGGTCTCGGGGACTACACCCAGTGGGTGCACTCTGCGTGCCCCCACTGGTTCGGAAAAACACTCGACTCAAACTAAGTCGACTCAAGTGGAAGACCTATACACTTTAAGACAGACACACCCCAGTGGGTGATTGGGTGTGAAACACAGACCCATGATAGTAGATGCACATAACAGGTTCCAAAGCGCTCATCTAAGAGCACCATATGGGCAGCGAAGCAACATCGGCAGTTATCATTATTCAAAAGATTAGTCAGGAATCAACTAACCTTGACGTTGGTTTGCAGAGCAGTGCTGGCATTATAAGCCACCTGACTGGCCTCGTGCACCACCTTCATCTGCTTCATCACAAGATTTACCTGAAGAAGAGCCTCCCTGGCAGCACTCGGTGAATCGTCTGGATTTTGGTACGCAGTGAAGAGCGATGATGGCAAGGCAATCAAAGCAGCCACTGGGTCAGATGCATGGAGTTGTACTGGGGCCGCAGAGGTCTGAGCAGTCGACCCTGATGGACGATCAGTTGACAGCGGGTTGGCGAAAGTGACGTTGGTCCGAGCCGGATCTCCGGATCGCTCGACCATCGTCTGAAGCACTAGTGTCGACTGAGGGACCTAAACCTCAGGCGCTTTCCCGCTTGATCCCTTGCCCCTCCTCCTCCTCTCCCTTAGAGGCACTTCTTCTTTTTCTTCATCTGGAAGCATGACAACGTCCCGTGGAACTGCAACAAAAAGAAATCTCAGAAATTCAACCTACCAACAATTCAATCAACAGAAAAATTCGAGTCGAGTGGACTTACTAGCTCTGGAGGTGGCCACATCATCGGCTTCCTCGTCACCTGGGGCCTTGTCAATGTCCATGTCAGTCGCGGCGGAGGTTGGGCTGGAAAAGTTTACAATCCATTCGGTCAAAACAGAAGTGTCAGTCGGTGGAAGAAAACACAGAAAGAAAGAACACTCACCCGGAGGCAACATGAACATCCATCTTGATCTTGGGCAAAGTCTTCCGAGTTTTTGAGGGGACGACCTTGGGCTGCTTCGCGACTTTCTCCGTCGGCTCCGGAGTCGAAGTCTGAGTGCGCTTCTGCGTTTGGGTGCTCGGGGCCACGGTCTTTCCACGCCTGCCCGCTGGATCATGGAGTAGCTTGGATCGACGTTCCGTACGAGGTGGTGAGTTGACTATCTCCTTGTTGTCCGACTCATCGCTTTCTTCTTCGTCCTCGTCGTCTGGAGATTACCAATCGCCACTTTCCTCCGTGTTGTCCTCTCCCTCCTAGTCCTGCTCCAGAGCTTGTTCACCATTGGGCATCGAGTACATCTCGGTATAAACCTACAAGACAAGAAGTCGAGTAAAATTCAGTCGGATTCAAAGACAGTCGCAAGATGTACCCAAATTCAGTCGGTGGCAGAGACCGAACCTTGTCTAGCTGGTTGCTGTCGCTGAAGGGGTCGACTCGTCTGGCGCCTCTGGGTTGTCCCTGTTTCCTGTAATACTCTTCAACCACTGGGCCACTGTCTTGGCCGATACTTCCTATGGATGAACCCGAGTGGTGTCGTTGGCTCCAGAATACATCCACATTGAGTGGTCACGAGCCTGGAGAGGCTGGATGCGTCGACTGAGAAATACCTCCAACAAATCCATGTCAGTGACACCCTGAATGATCAACTGGACCATCCTCTCAACCAACATGTTTGTTTCCACCCTCTCCACAGTGGTCACTTTCAGCGAGGAAGGGGTCTGGACATGATCTAAAGTAAAAGGGGGAAGTCCAGTCGTCTGGCCTAGAGTCGCAATGTCCTGGCAGTAGAACCAGGTCGACTGCCAGCCCCTAACCGACTCAGGAAGGGTCATGAAAGGGAAAGAGCTCCTCTTCCTCTTCTGGATACCCAAACCCCCACACATTTCGATAACATGTGTTTTCTCGTCACACACATTTGCTTTCTTCACCGACTAAGAGCGGATTGTGAAGATCACTTGAAAAGACCCCAGTGCGGCCGACAACCCAGAAAATTCTCGCACATAGACATGAACGCGGCAAGGTATGTGATGGTGTTGGGAGAAAAATGATGGAGTTGGGCTCCGAAGAAGTTCAAGAACCCCCGGAAAAAAGGGTGCGGGGGAAGCGAGAAACCGCGATCGACATGGGTGGCAAGCAGGACGCACTTACCCGGTCGTGGCTGTGGCTCCGTCTCCCCCTACGGCAACCGTGCAGCCCCATTGGCGATCAGACCGGACTCAGCCAACTCCTCCAAATCTTCCGGCCGGAGCGAGGATCGGATCCAATTGCCCTGGATCCAACCCGACGGCAACGCTGACCACGACGACGACCCACGATTCGTTTTCTTACCTTTCGCCGCCCCCGTCGCCTTCTTCGCGCGTTCCAGCACCACCGTCTTGTCCTTCACCATGGTGGCGGAGCGGCGGCATCGAGAGCGGAGGAGCCGGATGCGGTGGAGAAGTAGAGGAGAAATAAGGAGAATGGACGCGCACAATGCAGGCGCCTCGGCCCCGTCGCCTTTTAAGGACCCACTTCCGAGTGGCTGACGCGTGGGCCCGGGCGATCCTGTCAAATTCCACAACAGTCGCACGCTGGGTACGTGGCAAAAAAGGTGGTGCAGGAATCGAGGCACTCCTGTCTATCCATCCCTTACCATGGCACGCTCCGCCTCGCGTGCTTCCCCGAAATTTCGAATCCCGCGAAATTCGGGATACACTGTAACCAATCGCGCCAAAGATTTGGCGTCAAAAACGACACTCGACGGATGACGTTATAAATTCACTTGGTAACTTCTGAATCGATCAAGGCGACTGAAACAAAGACGAAGTTCCAACATGAGCCTCCCGTTTAACATGAGTACTTACGAAGCACAAGGGTCGAAACAAGATCAACTTCAGCCTTCTTTTCACTCGGACCTCAATCCATTCGGGGGCTAATGATGATGATATGGACCTGGGGTAGGGTCATAGGCCTGACCTATACGTCCTACCCAAGGTCACTACCCTAGAAGCAAAGAAGCTCAAGAGACAATAAGGAGTGCCAAATAAATGCGTCGAGTGCAATCCACTCGACCAATCAGTCACTCGGGTACCCCTCCTTCCTGAAGTCGTACAACCAGTCAACCACTCGACCATACAAAAAACCACTCAACCTACTGAAGACTAGGAGTCATCCAGAACAGCAACGGTCAAGCATTCACTCCGTAGTCTTTAAAGTCATTGAAGGCACTTATGGCTGGCGTTACCAGTAATGCCCCATCTTTATGTACATTGAACTCTTGGTAACAAGGGATGGCCGGGGTCCTAGCGCACTCTATATAAGCCACCCCCCTCCTCTGGCTCAAGGGTTCGCACCCCCTGTAACACACACTCATATAATCCAGTCGACTGCCTTCAGGCACCGAGACGTAGGGATTTTACCTCCTCTGAGAGGGGCCTGAACTCGTAAACACTCGCGTACAATCTTGCCGTAGCTAGGACCTTGCCTCCTCATTCGTACCCCCTATTCCTACTGTCAGACTTAGTACCACGACATCACCCACCACAAATCCCCCAAATCGCTCAAATTGACCATCCCCTCCTCGGCGCCAGGCCCCTTTCGACGTCCACACCGTCACCCTCCTCCGACCTTCTTTCTCATCCGCGTCGTCGACTTACTCCTCCGTCCGAGCCGTCGATGCTCACTCCTTCGTCCGTGTGCCGCCATGAACCTTGGGCCAGCGAAGTGCATGGGGACTCCGACAGTTGCAGAAAATGTGGAGAGCATCACCCGCAAGGACTGGCGTGCCCGAGACGAGTAGGATGTCGCGAGGAGGTCAGACTTGGAGTTTCCTGCGTCCGATCCAGCTGTGTCTACAATGCATATGCCCGCGCCATACATCGTTCTGGCTTCACAATGGCGGGGCATCTGAGATGGTTTCACGCGGGATCCGAACTCGACATACAAGTGCCATAACTCCAATGATCATGGACGACATCATCAAGCTCCTCAGTGGACATGCCTTTGTTTGGATTTGAGGTGTTATATTGATTGAACGCAGTGGCAGAGCTAGCATTTGACATCAGGGTGGTCCGCCCAAAACAAAATTTGACAAGAAATATGACGTGTGAATGTTTTAACTAGTTCTCAGTATCAAATAGAAATATATCAATATGGTCTTGCAAACACACTAGAATTCTCAATTAAGACTAAGTTTTGCATAAAGAAGCCTAAATATTACATACTACATGGACTATAGACATACCTTGAGAAGTTCACTATTGGTTCTTGAGTTTCCTCTTCAATCACAACTCGCACACAAGTTCTCCAGTATCATCTTCGGCCACATCCGGCATATTCCCTGCCTTCTTCTTCTTCCCTACCTTAATAGCTTTTCTCTGGAAAAGAGAAGCTATGTCTCTGGCCCTCTTCATACTTCAACAATTATGTAATAAAAACTACTCTCTATCAATACACAAGTAAACCGAGGCATGATGTGCAAAATGAAAGTAATTGAAGCAGAACTGAAAGGTGGTTCATTCAAGCCAATTATAATGAAAGTAATTGAGGCAGAATTCAAGCCTTTGTGGCTTCATTCAAGCCAACTAAAATTTCACATCATTTCTGCATATAGACCGATTTAAGCAAAGTACTTGTGCAGAATTATGTGTTCAAATTGAGACAAAGAGGCAAACCCTTGTCTGAACTTGGGGCAAAAGGGCAAACCCTAAGTCTAAAATTGGGGCAAAAATTACTTGTAACTTGTTTGCCGCCGTGGTAGGGCTTTGCTTGGGC